>NC_057868.1:45000263-45125082 GCF_019740435.1 Gambusia affinis | reverse complement strand
TACTCTTTTTGGCTTTATGACTGGTTTATCAAGCACTCTTACATTGGATTAGTGTGGGCATTTAATATGAAGCTTACTGCAAATTTCAAAATAAAAGCCTCAATATGCCCCTCTGGACAGTGCACGAGTACAATGATATCATTCTGCATTATCTGTTTATCTCCAGGTTGGGAACTGCCTTGCCTGAGAGGCAGTTCATTATTATTTAGCTTAAATAAGCTATTTTCTATTTTTCAGACTTATTAGCCATGTTTAGTATACTTAATGGAGTAAGTAAATGACAGTAAACATTCTAATGATACCCCATGCTACTGAAAGTATTTATGCTTACATTAGCATATTTGCTCATTTAGCTAATACACTTGCTTTATCATACTGAATGTTGCATGTCAGCTTACTTAACATTCTTGTGATTCTCCACATGCTATTGATTACATTGCAGCTTTCTTTAGCATTGATGCTAATTCTTAGCATCAGACGCTGGGTCCAAACCGGCGGGCACACTTTGGCAGGCCCCAGTTAAATTTCTTCAGGAATTTTCTAGTTATTTATTATTCTTCCGTTACCGTTAATGCTCGTGCGCTCTTGAGCCCACCCATAAAAGTGGTATCAAAAGCGTGCGGCTCGAACCCGGATTGGAGCTATTACTTTTGGTGGGATTTGGAGTTACCATGGCGGCGTAAAAAGCAAAAAACGACCCCAAAATCACTAACGAGCTCACCAGGTGCAAATCTCGTCGTCAAGGGGAGGCAACCTCTAAATCCTGAAAATACCCTATTTTGAGGATTTTCTGTGTCGTCATAACTTATGTAGAAACGCCATTCAAACTTCATTTTGTAGATCGTCCGTGATCTCTTTTAAAGTGAAGACAGCACGTCAATATGTATTATGGTTTGTCCACAACTTCTTTCTAAGCGACCCAAAGTTTTTGATTTTTGGAAAAATCAGAGTGTGAAGGCGCTCCGCTAGAGTGAGAGTCAGGCGACATTTTGACCCCAAATCATTTTTAACTCGCCCTCACGCTCACAAATATTGCATGATTGGTATCAAACTTGGTCATGACATTGATCGCGTGCCTGCTCCGGTCAAATGTTTTCAAAAATTATCTAAGCGCTTACAGTTTTCTCTCCAGGTGCTTCAGAGCAAAGTCATGCGCCAGGGTAGCAGACAGATCTCACTGATTCACTTCCATGTATTTCTGAAAAATTTCAGACCTTGGCACACACTTTTTTATCTCATCGCTGTTAATACTGTGAGTGAGGTAGAGATATGAATGGCGGGACTATGTGAGGCGACAAATAGCCCTCTCATATGCTTCAAGCGGTTTTCGAATATGTATTACGGTTCCCGAGCAGGAAACAGTTTTTTGCAATGCTTTTTTAGTCAAACTGGCTGGCTCAAACAGAGAATTGTCTCCCCTGGATGTCTCACTCACAGCTGGCAGAGAGGATTATTTACCATGGCGGAACCCAGAGCAGGGAGAGCTGCTGGGACTACAAATACGCATCACTGTAGTTCTAACTAGTAGTTCAGTTAAAACAGAGGAGGACTGAGCTGGCCTTTAGAACAACTTGCTGCTATGGGCTGTATATAACTCATTTAACCCTGTCACTGTTACACATGGGATGAGTCTAGCCCTTTGAAATGAAGCTTACTGAAAATTTCAAAATAAAAGCCCTTGAAAATATTTACATCAGGTCATTGCTGTTTTGAGCGTTATATGACTGATTTAATCCAATGACTGTTACACATGGGATGACTTTGACCCTTTCAAATGAAGCTTAACAAAATTTCAAAATAAAAGCCTTGGGAATTTTTACATCATGTAATTGCTCTTTTTGGCTTTATGTAACTGGTTTATCCAAAGCACTCTTACACATTGGATTAGTGTGGGCATTTAATATGAAGCTTACTGCAAATTTCAAAATAAAAGCCTCAAAATGCCCCTCTGGACAGTGCACCGTCGCAGGCGGTGCAATGATATCATTCTGCATTATCTGTTTATCCGAGGTTAGGGAACTGCCTTGCGCAGCAAGGCAGTTCATTAATGTATTTTAGCTTAAATAAGCTATTTTCTATTTTTCAGACTTATTAGCCATGTTTAGTATACTTAATGGAGTAAGTAAATGACAGTAAACATTCTAATGATACCCCATGCTACTGAAAGTATTTATGCTTACATTAGCATATTTGCTCATTTAGCTAATACACTTGCTTTATCATACTGAATGTTGCATGTCCAGCTTACTTAACATTCTTGTGATTCTCCACATGCTATTGATTACATTGCAGCTTTCTTTAGCATTGATGCAAATTCTTAGCATCAGACGCTGGGTCCAAACCGGCGGGCACACTTTGGCAGGCCCCAGTTAAATTTCTTCAGGAATTTTCTAGTTGGGGCCTGCCCTTATGCATAAGGAGAGCAGTGACTGACTTGCCAAGTCAGTCACTACCTCCATACGTGCATGCGCTATTGTTCTACACCCAATAGAATGTCTCTTTATTTATTTATTCCGTCACGCGCCCACCCACAAAGTGGTATCAAAGCGTCGGCTCGATCCGGGAGAGCTATTACTTTTGGTGGGATTTGGAGTTACCATGGCGGCGTAAAAAGCAAAAACGACCCCAAAATCACTAACGAGCTCACCAGGTGCAATCTCTGTCGTCAAGGGGCGAGGCAACCAGTAAATCCTGAAAATACCCTATTTTGAGGATTTTCTGTGTAAATCATAACTTTATGTAGAAGCGCCATTCAAACTTCATTTTGTAGAATCGTCCGTGATCTCTTTTAAAGTGAAGACAGCACGTCAATATGTATTATGGTTTGTCCACAACTTCTTTCTAAGCGACCCAAAGTTTTGATTTTTGGAAAAATCAGAGTGTGAAGGCGCTCCGCTAGAGTGAGAGTCAGAGCGACATTTTGACCCCAAATCATTTTTAACTTCGCCCTCACGCTCACAAATATTGCATGATTGGTATCAAACTTGGTCATGACATTGATACGCGTGCCTGCTCCGGTCAAATGTTTTCAAAATTATCTAGCTTACAGTTTTCTCTCCAGGTGCTTCAGAGCAAAGTCATGCGCCAGGGTAGCAGACAGATCTCACTGATTCACTTCCATGTATTTCTGAAAAATTTCAGACCTTGGCACACACTTTTTTATCTCATCGCTGTTAATACTGTGAGTGAGGTAGAGATATGAATGGCGGGACTATGTGAGGCGACAAATAGCCCTCTCATATGCTTCAAGCGGTTTTCGAATATGTATTCTACGGTTCCCGAGCAGGAAACAGTTTTTGCAATGCTTTTTAGTCAAACTGGCTGGCTCAAACAGAGAATTGTCTCCCCTGGATGTCTCACTCACAGCTGGCAGAGGATTATTTACCATGGCAACGGAACCCAGAGCAGGGAGAGCTGCTGAGGACTACAAATCGCATCACTGTAGTTCGAACTACTAGTTCAGTTAAAACAGAGGAGGACTGAGCTGGCCTTTAGAACAACTTGCTGCTATGGGCTGTATATAACTAATTTAACCCTGTCACTGTTACACATGGGATGAGTCTAGCCCTTTGAAATGAAGCTTACTGAAAATTTCAAAATAAAAGCCCTTGAAAATTTTTACATCAGGTCATTGCTTTTTGAGCGTTATATGACTGATTTAATCCAATGACTGTTACACATGGGATGACTTTGACCCTTTCAAATGAAGCTTAACAAAAATTTCAAAATAAAAGCCTTGGGAATTTTACATCATGTAATTGCTCTTTTGGCTTTATGTGACTGGTTTATCCAAAGCACTCTTACACATTGGATTAGTGTGGGCATTTAATATGAAGCTTACTGCAAATTTCAAAATAAAAGCCTCAATATGCCCCTCTGGACAGTGCACGCGGGCGTGCAGTGATATCATTCTGCATTATCTGTTTATCCCAGGTTAGGGAACTGCCTTGCGCAAGGCAGTTCATTAGCATTAGCCTTTAGCTTAAATAAGCTATTTTCTATTTTTCAGACTTATTAGCCATGTTTAGTATACTTAATGGAGTAAGTAAATGACAGTAAACATTCTAATGATACCCACATGCTACTGAAAGTATTTATGCTTATATTAGCATATTTGCTCATTTAGCTAATACACTTACTTTATCATACTGAATGTTGCATGTCCAGCTTAACATTCTTGTGATTCTCCACATGCTATTGATTACATTGCAGCTTTCTTTAGCATTGATGCTAATTCTTAGCATCAGCGCTGGGTCCAAACCGGCGGGCACACTTTGGCAGGCCCCAGTTAAATTTCTTCAGGAATTTTTGGGGCCTGCCCATAGCATGCATAAGGAGAGTTGACTGACTTGAAGCAAGTCAGTCACTATCATGCATACCTATTGTTCTACACCCAATAGAATGTTTCTTTATTATTCTTATTATTCTTCCGTCACGAATGCGGCTCGTAGCTCTGAGCCCACCCACAAAAGTGGTATCAAAGCGTGCGGCTCGATCCCGGAGGTGTGCTATTACTTTTGGTGGGATTTGGAGTTACCATGGCGGCGTAAAAAGCAAAAACGACCCCAAAATCACTAACGAGCTCACCAGGTGCAATCTCAAATGCGTCAAGGGGAGGCAACCTGAAAATACCCTATAATAAATCATAACTTATGTAAGCCATTCAAACTTCATTTTGTAGATCGTCCGTGATCTCTTTTAAAGTGAAGACACGTCAATATGTATTATGGTTTGTCCACAACTTCTTTCTAAGCGACCCAAAGTTTTTGATTTTGGAAAAATCAGAGTGTGAAGCTCCGCTAGAGTGAGAGTCAGAGCGACATTTTGACCCCAAATCATTTTTAACTCGCCCTCACGCTCACAAATATTGCATGATTGGTATCAAACTTGGTCATGACATTGATCGCGTGCCTGCTCCGGTCAAATGTTTTCAAAAATTATCTAGCGCTTACAGTTTTCTCTCCAGGTGCTTCAGAGCAAAGTCATGCGCCAGGGTAGCAGACAGATCTCACTGATTCACTTCCATGTATTTCTGAAAAATTTCAGACCTTGGCACACACTTTTTTATCTCATCGCTGTTAATACTGTGAGTGAGGTAGAGATATGAATGGCGGGACTATGTGACGACAAATAGCCCTCTCATATGCTTCAAGCGGTTTTCGAATATGTATTACGGTTCCCGAGCAGGAAACAGTTTTTTTTTGCAATGCTTTTTAGTCAAACTGGCTGGCTCAAACAGAGAATTGTCTCCCCTGGATGTCTCACTCACAGCTGGCAGAGAGGATTATTTACCATGGCAGCGGAACCCAGAGCAGGGAGAGCTGCTTAGGACTACAAATACGCATCACTGTAGTTCTAACTAGTAGTTCAGTTAAAACAGAGGAGGACTGAGCTGGCCTTTACAACAACTTGCTGCTATGGGCTGTATATAACTCATTTAACCCTGTCACTGTTACACATGGGATGAGTCTAGCCCTTTGAAATGAAGCTTACTGCAAATTTCAAAATAAAAGCCCTTGAAAATTTTACATCAGGTCATTGCTTTTTGAGCGTTATATGACTGATTTAATCCAATGACTGTTACACATGGGATGACTTTGACCCTTTCAAATGAAGCTTAACAAAATTTCAAAATAAAAGCCTTGGGAATTTTTACATCATGTAATTGCTCTTTTGGCTTTATGTGACTGGTTTATCCAAAGCACTCTTACACATTGGATTAGTGTGGGCATTTAATATGAAGCTTACTGCAAATTTCAAAATAAAAGCCTCAATATGCCCCTCTGGACAGTGCACGCCACAATGATAGTGCATTCTGCATTATCTGTTTATCCGAGGTTAGGGAACTGCCTTGTGCAGCAAGCAGTTCACATTAACCTTTTAGCATAAATAAGCTATTTTCTATTTTTCAGACTTATTAGCCATGTTTAGTATACTTAATGGAGTAAGTAAATGACAGTAAACATTCTAATGATACCCCACATGCTACTGAAAGTATTTATGCTTACATTAGCATATTTGCTCATTTTAGCTAATACACTTGCTTTATCATACTGAATGTTGCATGTCCAGCTTACTTAACATTCTTGTGATTCTCCACATGCTATTGATTACATTGCAGCTTTCTTTAGCATTGATGCTAATTCTTAGCATCAAACGCTGGGTCCAAACCGGCGGGCACACTTTGGCAGGCCCCAGTTAAATTTCTTCAGGAATTTTCTAGTTAGCCTGCCCATATTCATAAGGAGAGCAGTGACTGACTTCAAGTCAGTCACTATCATACATTGCACCTATTGTTCTACAATAGAATGTTTCTTTTATTATTATTTATTATTCTTCCGTTACGTTAATGCGGCTCGAGCTCTGAGCCCACCCACAAAAGTGGTATCAAAGCGTCTGTCGATCCGGGAGGAGCTATTACTTTTGGTGGGATTTGGAGTTACCATGGCGTAAAAAGCAACGACCCCAAAATCACTAACGAGCTCACCAGGTGCATCTCGTCGTCAAGGGGCGAGGCAACCAGTAAATCCTGAAAATACCCTATTTTGAGGATTTTCTGTGTCGTCATAACTTATGTAGAGCCATTCAAACTTCATTTTGTAGATACGTCCGTGATCTCTTTTAAAGTGAAGACAACGTCAATATGTATTATGGTTTGTCCACAACTTCTTTCTAAGCGACCCAAAGTTTTTGATTTTGGAAAAATCAGAGTGTGAAAAGCTCCGCTAAAGAGTCAGTGACATTTTGACCCCAAATCATTTTTAACTCGCCCTCACGCTCACAAATATTGCATGATTGGTATCAAACTTGGTCATGACATTGATATCGCGTGCCTGCTCCGGTCAAATGTTTTCAAAAATTATCTAGCTTACAGTTTTCTCTCCAGGTGCTTCAGAGCAAAGTCATGCGCCAGGGTAGCAGACAGATCTCACTGATTCACTTCCATGTATTTCTGAAAATTTCAGACCTTGGCACACACTTTTTTATCTCATCGCTGTTAATACTGTGAGTGAGGTAGAGATATGAATGGCGGGACTATGTGACGACAAATAGCCCTCTCATATGCTTCAAGCGGTTTTCGAATATGTATTACGGTTCCCGAGCAGGAAACAGTTTTTACAATGCTTTTTTAGTCAAACTGGCTGGCTCAAACAGAGTGTCTCCCCTGGATGTCTCACTCACAGCTGGCAGAGAGGATTATTTACCATGGGAACCCAGAGCAGGGAGAGCTGCTGAGGACTAAATCGCATCACTGTAGTTGAACTAGTTCAGTTAAAACAGAGGAGGACTGAGCTGGCCTTTAGAACAACTTGCTGCTATGGGCTGTATATAACTTTTAACTACCATTTTATGTCACTGTTACACATGGATGAGTGTAAAAATGAAGCTTACTGAAAATTTCAAAATAAAAGCCCTTGAATATTTTACAGGTCATCACGTGTCATTGCTTTTTTTTCAGGTTATGACTGGCTTAAATGATAACTTTGACCTAATGATGATAATAAATAACTTCAGAACAAATGTATTTTACATCAGTTAATTCATTTTTGGCTTTTGGCCAGTTTTTATCAAAGCACTCTTACATTGGATTAGTGTGGGCATTTAATATGAAGCTTACTGCAAATTTCAAAATAAAAGCCTCATATGCCCTCTGGACAGTGCACGCCCGAGGCGATGCAATAATATATGCTTTATATCTTCTCTCAGGTTAGGGAACTGCGCAGCAAGCAGTTCATTAGATAAACTTTTAGCTTAAATAAGCTATTTTCTATTTTTCAGACTTATTAGCCATGTTTAGTATACTGGAGTAAGTAAATGACAGTAAACATTCTAATGATACCCACATGCTACTGAAACTTAGGTAAAGCATATTTGCTCATCAGAAAAACTAACTGCTTATCATACTATTGGATTATCTCTCCTTGTGATTCTCATTCTATTGACATTGCTGCTCTTTAGAACTGCTGAATTAGAACTACAACATGGTGGAACTGTCAGTTACTACAGAGGAGGACTGGCTGGCCTTTAGAACTACTTGTGTTTGAGCATTATAGAACGATTTAACATTCACTGTTCACATGGGATTAGTTTGATTCAATGAAGCTTAACAAATTTCAAAATAAAAGCCTTGGCAATTTTACATCATGTATTTGCTCTTTTGGCTTTATGTGACTGGTTTATCCAAAGCACTCTTCCACTGATTAGTGTGGGCATTTATATGAACTGCAAATTTCAAAATAAAAGCCTCAATATGATTTAGTCAGGGCATTCTGAATATATTCTGCATTATCTGTTTCTCTCAGGTTGAACTGCCTTCAGCAACAGTTCATTAACATTCCTTTTAGTAAATAAGCTATTAGTATTTTTTTACATCCCATGTTTAGTATGAATGGTGTAAGTCAAGTATGAAAACATGCTTGAGCTGATTATCATGCTTAAGTGCATGTTAGTCAACATTCTTTGATTCTACATTTTAATTTTGCTGCATTGATGCAAATTCTTAGCATCAAACTGGGTCAAACAGAGACACTTTGGCAGGCCCCAGTTAAATTTCTTCAGGAATTTTCTAGTTGCCTGCATATGCATAAGGAGAGCAGTGACTGACTTGCTGAACAAGTCAGTCACTCTCATGTCTAAATTTCTACACAATAGATTTTTTATTATTTTATTATTCTTCCGTCAGGAATGATTTCGTAGCTGAGCCACCACAAAAGTGGTATCAAAGCGTCGGCTCGATCGGGATTGCTATTATTTTTAGTGGGATTTGGAGTTACCATGGCGGCGTAAAAGCAAAAACGACCCCAAAATCACTACAGCTCAGGTTTAACTGTCATCAGAGCAACCAGAATCCTGGCTTTTGATTTTCTGTGTTCATAACATGTAGAAACACCATTCAAACTTCATTTGTAGATAAATGTGATCTCTTTTAAATGAAGACAAGCGTCATATGAATTGGTTTGTCCACAACTTCTTTCTGACCCAAAGTTTTTGATTTTAAAAATCAGAGTGTAAATCTGCTGAAAATCAGAGCGACATTTTGACCCCAAATAATTTTTAACTTCGTCAGCTCAAATATTGCATGATTGGTATCAAACTCTCATGACATTGATGCATATGCTGTCAAATGTTTTCAAAAATTATCTATGCACGGTTTCTCTCAGGTGCTTCAGAGCAAAGTCATGCGCCAGGGTAGCAGACAGTCTCACTGATTCACTTCCATGTATTTCTGAAAAATTTCTGACCTTGCACACACTTTTTTTATCTCATGCTGTTAATACTGTGGTGAGGTAGAAATATGAATACTATGTGACAAATAGCCCTCTCATTAGCTTCAAGCGGTTTTCGAATATGTATTACGGTTCCCGAACAGGAAAAGTTGTTGCAATGCTTTTTTAGTCAAACTGGCTGGCTCAAACAGATGTCTCCCCTGGATGTCTCACTCACAGCTAGAGGATTATTTACCATGGAACAGAGCAGGGAGAGCTGCTGACTACAAAGCATCACTGTAGTTGAACTAGTAGTTCAGTTAAAACAGAGGAGGACTGAGCTGGCCTTTAGAACTACTTGCTGCTATGGGCTGTATATAACTCATTTAACTGTCACTGTTACACATGGGATGAGTTTGGCCCTTTAATGAAGCTTACTGAAAATTTCAAAATAAAGCCCTTGAAAATTTTTACATCAGGTCATTGCTTTTTGAGTGTTATATGACTGATTTAATCCAATGACTGTTACACATGGATTACTTTTACCCTTTCAAATGAAGCTTAACAAAATTTCAAATAAAAGTGAATTTTTACATCATGTAATTGCTCTTTTTGGCTTTATGTGACTGGTTTATCAAAGCACTCTTACACATGGATTAGTGTGGGCATTTAATATGAAACTTTCTGAATTTCAAAATAAAAGCCTCAATATGCCCTCAGGTTAATGCATCGCCGTAAGCGACAATAATATCATTTTATTCTTCTCTCAGGTTACAATCATTGCATTAGCCTTTTGGCTTAAATAAGCTATTCTATTTTTCTGACTTATTAGCCATGTTTAGTATACTTAATGGTGTAAGTAAGTATACAGTCTTAAAACTTCTACAACAGATCATTGTATTACCTTAAATAAACTTTGCTTTTTTACTTACTTATTAGTCTTTTATATACTGAATTGAGTAAGCAATTACAGAAAACATTCAAATGATACCCCACATGCTATTGCAACATTGGTGTTTTTAACTTTGATCAAAAAAGCTGCTTCAAACAGAGAATTCCATCTCTCCTGTGTTTCACTCACATAAGAGTTGAGCTGCTCTTTAGAACTACAAAGACTGAAGAGTTAGAACTACAACATGGTGGAACTGTCAGTTACTACAGAGGAGGACTGAGCTGGCCTTTAGAACTACTTGTGCTTTGAGCATTTTAACGATTTAACACATTCACTGTTACACATGGGATGAGTTTCTTGAAATGAAGCTTACTGAAAATTTCAAAATAAAAGCCTTGGAATTTTTACATCAGGTCATTTGCTCTTTTTGGCTTTATGACTGGTTTATCCAAAGCACTCTTACACACTGGATTAGTGTGGGCATTTATAAAGCTTTCTGCAAATTTCAAAATAAAAGCCTTTGTGCCCCTCAGGTTAATGCATGGTGGCGTACAATATCATATGCTTTATGTTCTCTCAGGTTAGGAACTGCCTTCATTAGCCTTTTAGCTTAAATAAGCTATTCTATTTTCTGACTTATTAGCCATGTTTAGTATACTTAATGGTGTAAGTCAAGTATAGACAACATGCTAGTGAGCTGATTATCATGCTGATCGTGCATGTCCATGTTGATAACATTCTTGTGATTCTCCACATGGTTCTTTACAGGAAGTTTTAGCATTGATGCAAATTGCATCAGAACGCTGGGTCCAAACCGGCGGGCACACTTTGGCAGGCCCCAGTTAAATTTCTTCAGGAATTTTCTAGTTTATGCTAATGCATAAGGAGAGCAGTGACTGACTTGAGCAAGTCAGTCACTGCTCCATACATATCAAACATCAATAGAACTCTTTATTCTCCATGCAATGCATAAGGAGAGCAGTGGCTGACTTAGCAAGTCAGTCACTACCTATACATTACTTTTCTACACAATAGAATGTTTCTTTATTATTCTATAGCAATGCATAAGCAGTGACTGACTTTCATTATAGCAGAATGTTCTCATAATGTTTCTTTGCATTTTTTTCTTAGTTAATGCCGAGCTCCACCCACAAAGTGGATCAAAAGCGTCGGCTGGTGGAGCTATTACTTTTGGTGGGATTTGGAAACCATGGCGGCGTAAAAAGCAACGACCCCAAAATCACTCGAGCTCACCAGGTGCATCTCTCGTCAAGGGGAGGCAACCAGTAAATCCTGAAAATACCCTATTTTGAGGATTTTCTGTGTCATAACTTATGTAGACGCCATTCAAACTTCATTTTGTAGATCGTCCGTGATCTCTTTTAAAGTGAAGACAGCACGTCAATATGTATTATGGTTTGTCCACAACTTCTTTCATGACCCAAAGTTTTGATTTTGGAAAAATCAGAGTGTGAAGGCAGCTCCGCTAAATGAGAGTCAGAGTGACATTTGACCCCAAATCATTTTTAACTCGCCCTCACGCTCACAAATATTGCATGATTGGTATCAAACTTGGTCATGACATTGATACGTGCCTGCTCGGTCAAATGTTTTCAAAAATTATCTAGCGCTTACAGTTTTCTCTCCAGGTGCTTCAGAGCAAAGTCATGCCAGGGTAGCAGACAGATCTCACTGATTCACTTCCATGTATTTCTGAAAATTTCAGACCTTGGCACACACTTTTTTTTTATCTCGCTGTTAATACTGTGAGTGAGGTAGAGATATGAATGGCGGGACTATGTGAGGCGACAAATAGCCCTCTCATATGCTTCAAAGCGGTTTTCGAATATGTATTACGGTTCCCGAGCGAAACAGTTTTTTTGCAATGCTTTTTAGTCAAACTGGCTGGCTCAAACAGAGAATTGTCTCCCCTGGATGTCTCACTCACAGCTGGCAGAGAGGATTATTTACCATGTAGCGGAACCCAGAGCAGGGAGAGCTGCTGGGGACTACAAATACGCATCACTCTAGTTCGATCACCTAGGTCAGTTAAAACAGAGGAGGACTGAGCTGGCCTTTAGAAAAACTTGCTGCTATGGGCTGTATATAACTAATTTAACCCTGTCACTGTTACACATGGGATGAGTCTAGCCCTTTGAAACGAAGCTTACTGAAAATTTCAAAATAAAAGCCCTTGAAAATTTTTACATCAGGTCATTGCTTTTTTGCGTTATATGACTGATTTAATCCAATGACTGTTACACATGGGATGACTTTGACCCTTTCAAATGAAGCTTAACAAAATTTCAAAATAAAAGCCTTGGGAATTTTTACATCATGTAATTGCTCTTTTGGCTTTATGTGACTGGTTTATCCAAAGCACTCTTACACATTGGATTAGTGTGGGCATTTAATATGAAGCTTACTGCAAATTTCAAAATAAAAGCCTCAAATGCCCCTCTGGACAGTGCACCGGGCGCAGTGATATCATTCTGCATTATCTGTTTATCCCAGGTTAGGGAACTGCCTTGCGCAGCAAGCAGTTCATTAACATTAACCTTTTAGCTTAAATAAGCTATTTTCTATTTTCTTACTTATTAGCCATGTTTAGTATACTTAATGGAGTAAGTAAATGACAGTAAACATTCTAATGATACCCACATGCTACTGAAAGTATTTATGCTTACATTAGCATATTTGCTCATTTTAGCTAATACACTTACTTTATCATACTGAATGTTGCATGTCCAGCTTACTTAACATTCTTGTGATTCTCCACATGCTATTGATTACATTGCAGCTTTCTTTAACATTGATGCTTTTAGCATCAAACGCTGGGTCCAAACCGGCGGGCACACTTTGGCAGGCCCCAGTTAAATTTCTTCAGGAATTTTCTAGTTCTTAACTTATTCTTCTCACCGTGAATGCTCATTCTTACCCACAAAGTGGTATCAAAACGTCTCGATCCGGAACTATTACTTTTGGTGGGATTTGGAGTTACCATGGCGGCGTAAAAGCAAAAAACGACCCCAAAATCACTAAATACCAGGTGCAATCTCACTGCGTCAAGGGGCAGGCAACCAGTAAATCCTGAAAATACCCTATTTTGAGGATTTTCTGTGTCGTCATAACATGAAACGCCATTCAAACTTCATTTTGTAGAATCGTCGTGATCTCTTTTAAAGTGAAGACAAGCGTCAATATGTATTATGGTTTGTCCACAACTTCTTTCTAAGCGACCCAAAGTTTTGATTTTGGAAAAATCAGAGTGTGAACCGCTCGCTAAAAGAGTCAGCGACATTTGACCCCAAATCATTTTTAACTCGCCCTCACGCTCACAAATATTGCATGATTGGTATCAAACTTGGTCATGACATTGATACGCGTGCCTGCTCCGGTCAAATGTTTTCAAAAATTATCTAATACAGTTTCTCTCCAGGTGCTTCAGAGCAAAGTCATGCGCCAGGGTAGCAGACAGATCTCACTGATTCACTTCCATGTATTTCTGAAAATTTCAGACCTTGGCACACACTTTTTTTATCTCATCGCTGTTAATACTGTGAGTGAGGTAGAGATATGAATGGCGGGACTATGTGAGCGACAAATAGCCCTCTCATATGCTTCAAGCGGTTTTCGATATGTATTACGGTTCCCGAGCAAACAGTTTTTGCAATGCTTTTTAGTCAAACTGGCTGGCTCAAACAGAATTGTCTCCCCTGGATGTCTCACTCACAGCTGGCAGAGGATTATTTACCATAAGCGGAACCCAGAGCAGGGAGAGCTGCTGAGGACTACAAATCGCATCACTGTAGTTGAACTAGTAGTTCAGTTAAAACAGAGGAGGACTGAGCTGGCCTTTAGAACAACTTGCTGCTATGGGCTGTATATAACTTATTTAACCCTGTCACTGTTACACATGGGATGAGTCTGGCCCTTTGAAATGAAGCTTACTGAAAATTTCAAAATAAAGGCCCTTGAAAATTTTTACATCAGGTCATTGCTTTTTTGAGCGTTATATGACTGATTTAATCCAATGACTGTTACACATGGGACGACTTTGACCCTTTCAAATGAAGCTTAACAAAAATTTCAAAATAAAAGCCTTGGGAATTTTTACATCATTGCTCTTTTTGGCTTTATGTGACTGGTTTATCCAAAGCACTCTTACACATTGGATTAGTGTGGGCATTTAATATGAAGCTTACTGCAAATTTCAAAATAAAAGCCTCAAATGCCCCTCTGGACAGTGCACCGCGTGATAGTGATATCATTCTGCATTATCTGTTTATCCGAGGTTAGGGAACTGCCTTGCAAAGCAGTTCATTAACATTAACCTTTTAGCTTAAATAAGCTATTTTCTATTTTTCAGACTTATTAGCCATGTTTAGTATACTTAATGGAGTAAGTAAATGACAGTAAACATTCTAATGACAGTATCTATGCTTACATTAGCAAATTTGCTCAATTTAGCTAATACACTTGCTTTATCATACTGAATGTAGCATGTCCAGCTTACTTAACATTCTTGTGATTCTCCATGTGATTACATTGCAGCTTTCTTTAGCATTGATGCTAATTCTTAGCATCAGAACGCTGGGTCCAAACCGGCACACTTTGGCAGGCCCCAGTTAAATTTCTTCAGGAATTTTCTAGTTATTATTTATTATTCTTCCGTAAGAATGCGGCTCGTGCCGCTTGAGCCCACAAGTGGTATCAAAGCGTGCTCGATGAGGTGTGCTATTACTTGAATGTTTGAAAGTAAAAGCAGCAAAATCCAACTGCGAAAGCATGAGCATAACTGAACCAACTGCTTTTAGGTGAGAATTTGATTTCTGACCCCAAAGCAATTTTAAATGTAAATCACGCCCAAATATGCATTGGTATCAAACTTGGTCATGACATTTTTGCGTACCTGCTCCGGTAAAATGTGTTCATATTTCTCTAGCATTACGGTTTTCTGTCAAGGTGCTTCAGAGTGAAATTATGGGACAGGGTAACTTCTCTGATTCACTTCCATGTATTTCTGAAAATTTCTGCACAATTTTTTGTCTCATCTGCAATTACTGTGAGGTAAAATATGAATATGACTATGGAAGACAAATAGCCTCTCATGCTTCAAGCGGTTTTTGAATATATTACGGTTCGAGCAGCAGTTTTTGTGCTTTTTAATTGGCTGGCTCAAAAAGATAGAATTTTTCTTTCTGTCTCACTCACACTGGCAGAGAGGATATTTACCATAGCAACGGAACACATGAGGAGCTGATTCATGGGAGACACTCTGGAATGAGCTGGCCTTTAGAACTACTTGTGTGGGCTTTTATAACTGGTTTTAACTCTGTTACACACGATTTGTGTTTAAATAAAACTTAATGGAAATTTCAATAAAAGCCCCAATATTTTCAGGTCAGTCAGCGCGTAAACTGAAAATCAATATTATCTTTCCTCCAGGATGACTTTGCCCAAATGAATAACATTAACTTGACCTAATGATATTAAAAATATCAGAAGATATTGTAGTTCTAATTTCAGTTAAAACAAATTCATTTGCTACTGGCAGACCAGTAAATATTTAAGCACTGTTATTGGATTAGTGTGGGCATTTAATATGAAGCTTATGTTTATTTCAAAATAAAAGCCTCATATGCCTCAGGTTATGCATCATGCGATACAATATCTATCTGTTTTCTCTCAGGTTAGGGATCACTTGCAGCAGGGAAGATGACTTTTACCTTAAATAAACTATTAGCTATTTTCTTACTTATTACATTTAAATATACTGAATGGAGTAAATCAATTACAGAAAATATTCTAATGATACCCCATGCTGACTTAGGTAAAAGATATGTTTGGCTTTATCAGACTGCTTACTAATTCCTGTCTCTGTGTTTCACTCTATGACAGTTGAGCTGCTCTTTAGAATACAAAGACTGAATTAGAATAAACATGGTGGAAAAGTTACTACAGGCTCTTTCTCTTTTTGAGCATATACTGATTTAACCATTCACTGTTACACATGGGATGAGTTTGACCTCTTGATGCTTACTGAAATTTCAAAATAAAAGCCTTGGAATTTTACATCATATATTTGCTCTTTTGTGTGATTGGTTTATCAAAGCACTCTTAGACACTGGATTAGTGTGGGCATTTAATATGAAGCTTACTGCAAATTTCAAAATAAAAGCCTCAAAATGCCCTCTGGACAGTGCAGGTGTACAATATCATTTTGCATTATCTGTTTCTCTCAGGTTAGGGAACTGCCTTGCGCCAAGCAGTTCATTAACATTAGCTTTTACTTTTAAGCTATTAGCTATTTTCTTACTTACCATATTTGAAGGAATTAAGTAAATTAGAACATTCTAATAATATACTGAGAGCATTCATGCTAACATTAGCATATTTGCTCATTTAGCTAATACACTTACTTTATCATACTGAATGGTGCATGTCCAGTTTACTTAACATTCTTGTGATTCTATTGATTCTATTGATTACATTGCAGCTTTCTTTAGCATTGATGCTAATTCTTAGCATCACGCTGGGTCCAAACCCGGGCACACTTTGGCAGGCCCCAGTTAAATTTCTTCAGGAATTTTCTAGTTATTATTTAGTGACTGACTTTCCAAGTCGTCACTATGTTACATGGCAATTGTTCTACACCCAAGAATGCATCCGTTGTTTCTGAGCCCACCCACAAAAGTGGTATCAAAAGCGTGCGGCTCGTTGGGAGATTACTTTTGGTGGGATTTGGAGTTACCATGGCGTAAAAGCAACGACCCCAAAATCACTTGAGCTCACCAGGTGCATCTCAAATGCGTCAAGGATAGGCAACCAGTAAATCCTGAAAATACCCTATTTTGAGGATTTTCTGTGTAAATCATAACTTTATGTAGAAACGCCATTCAAACTTCATTTTGTAGATAATCCGTGATCTCTTTTAAAGTGAAGACAGCACGTCAATATGTATTATGGTTTGTCCACAACTTCTTTCATGACCCAAAGTTTTTGATTTTGGAAAAATCAGAGTGTGAAGGCCGCTCCGCTAGGTGTCAGGCGACATTTTAAATCATTTTTAACTCGCCCTCACGCTCACAAATATTGCATGATTGGTATCAAACTTGGTCATGACATTGATACGCGTGCCTGCTCGGTCAAATGTTTTCAAAAATTATCTAGCTTACAGTTTTCTCTCCAGGTGCTTCAGAGCAAAGTCATGCGAGTAGCAGACAGATCTCACTGATTCACTTCCATGTATTTCTGAAAATTTCAGACCTTGGCACACTTTTTTTATCTCATGTTAATACTGTGAGTGAGGTAGAGATATGAATGGCGGGACTATGTGAGACGACAAATAGCCCTCTCATATGCTTCAAACGGTTTTCGAATATGTATTACGGTTCCCGAACACAGTTTTTTTGCTTTTTTAGTCAAACTGGCTGGCTCAAACAATTGTCTCCCCTGGATGTCTCACTCACAGCTGGCAGAGATTATTTACCATGGCGGAACCCAGAGCAGGGATGCTGAGGACTACAAATCGCATCACTGTAGTTCTGAACTACTAGTTCAGTTAAAACAGAGGAGGACTGAGCTGGCCTTTAGAAAACTTGCTGCTATGGGCTGTATATAACTAATTTAACCCTGTCACTGTTACACATGGGATGAGTTTGCCCTTTGAAATGAAGCTTACTGAAAATTTCAAAATAAAAGCCCTTGAAAATTTTTACATCAGGTCATTGCTTTTTGAGCGTTATATGACTGATTTAATCCAATGACTGTTACACATGGGATGACTTTGACCCTTTCAAATGAAGCTTAACAAAATTTCAAAATAAAAGCCTTGGAATTTTTACATCATGTAATTGCTCTTTTGGCTTTATGTGACTGGTTTATCCAAAGCACTCTTACACATTGGATTAGTGTGGGCATTTAATATGAAGCTTACTGCAAATTTCAAAATAAAAGCCTCAAAATGCCCCTCTGGACAGGCGGTGCAGTGATATCATTCTGCATTATCTGTTAGAACTGCCTTGGAGGCATTAACATTAAACTTTTAGCTTAAATAAGCTATTCTATTTTTCAGACTTATTAGCCATGTTTAGTACTTAATGGAGTAAGTAAATGACAGTAAACATTCTAATGATACCACATGCTACTGAAAGTATTTATACATTAGCATATTTGCTCATTTTAGCTAATACACTTACTTTATCATACTGAATTTATCATTATTGTGATTCTATTGATTGTATTGATTACATTGCAGCTTTCTTTAGCATTGATGCAAATTTTAGCATCAGAACTGGGTCCAAAGGCACACTTTGGCAGTTAAATTTCTTCAGGAATTTTTAGTTGAGCCTGCCCATATGTCATAAGGAGAGCAGTGACTCTTCAAGTCAGTCACTACTCATTCATTTCAATAGAATGTTTCTTTATATTATATTCTTCTCCGTTACATTAATGCGGCTCGTGCCGCTGAGCCCACCCACAAAAGTGGTATCAAAGCGTCGGCTCGTTCCGGGAGGGAGCTATTACTTTTGGTGGGATTTGGAGTTACCATGGCGGTAAAAAGCAAAAACGACCCCAAAATCACTACGAGCTCACCAGGTGCAATCTGTCGTCAAGGGGCGAGGCAACCAGTAAATCCTGAAAATACCCTATTTTGAGGATTTTCTGTAAATCATAACTTTATGAGCCATTCAAACTTCATTTTGTAGAACGTCCGTGATCTCTTTTAAAGTGAAGACAACACGTCAATATGTATTATGGTTTGTCCACAACTTCTTTCTAAGCAGTTTTTGATTTTGGAAAAATCAGAGTGTGAAGGCAGCTCCGCTGTGAGAGTCAGAGTGACATTTTGACCCCAAATCATTTTTAACTCGCCCTCACGCTCACAAATATTGCATGATTGGTATCAAACTTGGTCATGACATTGATGATCGCGTGCCTGCTCGGTCAAATGTTTTCAAAAATTATCTAGCTTACAGTTTTCTCTCCAGGTGCTTCAGAGCAAAGTCATGCCAGGGTAGCAGACAGATCTCACTGATTCACTTCCATGTATTTCTGAAAATTTCAGACCTTGGCACTTTTTTATCTCATCGCTGTTAATACTGTGAGTGAGGTAGAGATATGAATAATGGACTATGTGAGCGACAAATAGCCCTCTCATATGCTTCAAGCGGTTTTCGAATATGTATTACGGTTCCCGAGCAGGAAACAGTTTTTATGCTTTTTAGTCAAACTGGCTGGCTCAAACAGAGAATTGTCTCCCCTGGATGTCTCACTCACAGCTGGCAGAGGATTATTTACCATGGCAACGGAACCCAGAGCAGGGAGAGCTGCTGAGGACTACAAATCGCATCACTGTAGTTGAACTACTAGTTCAGTTAAAACAGAGGAGGACTGAGCTGGCCTTTAGAAAACTTGCTGCTATGGGCTGTATATAATTTAACCCTGTCACTGTTACACATGGGATGAGTCTAGCCCTTTGAAATGAAGCTTACTGAAAATTTCAAAATAAAAGCCCTTGAAAATTTTACATCAGGTCATTGCTTTTTGAGCGTTATATGACTGATTTAATCCAATGACTGTTACACATGGGATGACTTTGACCCTTTCAAATGAAGCTTAACAAAAATTTCAAAATAAAAGCCTTGGGAATTTTTACATCATGTAATTGCTCTTTTGGCTTTATGTGACTGGTTTATCCAAAGCACTCTTACATTGGATTAGTGTGGGCATTTAATATGAAGCTTACTGCAAATTTCAAAATAAAAGCCTCAAAATGCCCCTCTGGACAGTGCACGTACAGTGATATCATTCTGCATTATCTGTTTATCCGAGGTTAGGGAACTGCCTTGTGGCAGTTCTTAGCTTAAATAAGCTATTTTCTATTTTTCAGACTTATTAGCCATGTTTAGTATACTTAATGGAGTAAGTAAATGACAGTAAACATTCTAATGATACCCACATGCTACTGAAAGTATTTATGCTTATATTAGCATATTTGCTCATTTAGCTAATACACTTGCTTTATCATACTGAATGTTGCATGTCCAGCTTACTTAACATTCTTGTGATTCTCACATGCTATTGATTACATTGCAGCTTTCTTTAGCATTGATGCAAATTGTTAGCATCAGACGCTGGGTCCAAACCGGCGGGCACACTTTGGCAGGCCCCAGTTAAATTTCTTCAGGAATTTTCTAGTTATATATTATTCTTCCGTTACGTTGCGGCTCACCGCTCATAAAAGTGGTATCAAAGCGTGCGGCTCGATGGCATTGGAGCTATTACTTTTGGTGGGATTTGGAGTTACCATGGCGGCGTAAAAAGCAAAAAAACGACCCCAAAATCACTTGAGCTCACCAGGTGCAATCTCTGTCAAGGGGATGAGGCAACCAGTAAATCTGAAAATACCCTATTTTTGAGGATTTTCTGTGTAAATCATAACTTATGTAGAAACGCCATTCAAACTTCATTTTGTAGATCGTCCGTGATCTCTTTTAAAGTGAAGACAGCGTCAATATGTATTATGGTTTGTCCACAACTTCTTTCTAAGCGACCCAAAGTTTTGATTTTGGAAAAATCAGAGTGTGAACGCTCCGATGAGAGTCAGAGCGACATTTTGACCCCAAATCATTTTTAACTCGCCCTCACGCTCACAAATATTGCATGATTGGTATCAAACTTGGTCATGACATTGATCGCGTGCCTGCTCCGGTCAAATGTTTTCAAAAATTATCTAGCGCTTACAGTTTTCTCTCCAGGTGCTTCAGAGCAAAGTCATGCGGGTAGCAGACAGATCTCACTGATTCACTTCCATGTATTTCTGAAAATTTCAGACCTTGGCTTTTTTATCTCATCGCTGTTAATACTGTGAGTGAGGTAGAGATATGAATGGCGGGACTATGTGAGGCGACAAATAGCCTCTCATATGCTTCAAGCGGTTTTCGAATATGTATTACGGTTCCCGAGCAGGAAACAGTTTTTGCAATGCTTTTTAGTCAAACTGGCTGGCTCAAACAGAGAATTGTCTCCCCTGGATGTCTCACTCACAGCTGGCAGAGGATTATTTACCATGGCAACGGAACCCAGAGCAGGAGAGCTGCTGGGACTACAAATCGCATCACTGTAGTTCTAACTAGTAGTTCAGTTAAAACAGAGGAGGACTGAGCTGGCCTTTAGAACTACTTGCTGCTATGGGCTGTATATAACTCATTTAACCCTGTCACTGTTACACATGGGATGAGTCTAGCCCTATGAAATGAAGCTTACTGAAAATTTCAAAATAAAAGCCCTTGAAAATTTTTACATCAGGTCATTGCTTTTTGAGCGTTATATGACTGATTTAATCCAATGACTGTTACACATGGGATGACTTTGACCCTTTCAAATGAAGCTTAACAAAATTTCAAAATAAAAGCCTTGGAATTTTTACATCATGTAATTGCTCTGGCTTTATGACTATCCGAAAGAGAAGCATTACCTTTTATGTGGGCATTAACAAATATGCAAAAAAAATAAAATCTGCTTCTGTTTATCTGAGGAACGTTAGCATGATCAACTCTGTTTAGTTTCTATCCTTATATTATTTTACTTAAATTTTTCAGTATGTCAGTAATCTATGACCACATGCTTAGTAATTACATTCTATTTAAATGATAGTAATACAATTACTTATCAAATATTTTTGCTTACATGTGCTTACTATTTCTTTTGATTTAATGCTATTTCTCATTTCTTTGTCTGAGCTTATCAAAATTAAACATAGGAAGCGCTTTGTTTATAACTATTTTGAGTTTCTTCCAATGATTATGCGGCTTTCCAAAAATCTTCAAATTTAATATTTTTTTTCTTTGTTTTTTAGCATGAATTGCTCATTTGGGCTTAAATAAGCACTTCAATAAATCAAAAGTGTCCTCATTAATATTTAGTCAGCTCTGCTTATCATTTTGATGATGTCTGTGTCTTTGTTAAGTAACTTGCTTATGCGTAAAAATGCAAAGCAGACCAATATGAAAGCTATAAGCGTGAAACTGACAATGCTTGAGTTGGCAATAATTTAATGGCAAGTTAGCAAAATTTTAATTGAATAAGTGTCACAAATCTTCAGCCATGTAGCTGTCTCAATCTTCTGAATCAAATCACTCTTCTAATCTATAAAGCTTTAAAACTTCTTAGAGTCAGACAAAGTGGACCAACAAATTATCATGTTTTTTATTTTTGTACAACTTCTTCAGCAATTATCAGTGGAAACATTTTGAATACCATTATAAAATGCTGACAATTAATTTCAAAGCTCATGTTATTTTCAACAGTACATTTAGCATGCTGAAATCAAAAATTACTTTTAGTGCTTGTTCTTTCAGTCAATGCAGAATCTAACTTTACTTTTTCAAGGATAATCAGAATCCATTAAAGTTACTTTTCAAATCTTCAACACTTTTTCATAGAGCTGAATATCTGCTTCTAGAACAGTGTCCTTAGCTCATTTCATACTTTGAAAATTCTGAGTTAAATTTAATGACCATTTCTTTATTTGAAGGCAAATTTAATAAAGCAGCTGATGCAAATTTAGCTCAGATATCTTGTTGAATACTGGTTCAGAAGCAAACAAAGCCACTAGAAATTGCTATGATTAATAATTAACCTGTCAAAAATACTTGCTTTGAAACTACCATTCTAATCCCTTTCATTACTGCTACTTAATTCTGATTCTATTTTTTACAATTTTGCCTTTCAAATGGGTACTCAAAAAAAAGCTTGAAAATTTACATGATAAAATTTCTTTGGTTGAGGCAAGACTTTACTAATTGCATGATTATTATATATTTCAAAAAAAGCTTACTATTTGCATCTGCAAGACTTTTACACAGCTATTTACCTGCATCTGATAGACTTGTTACACATTTATGCATCTGATAATTTTAGAACTTAGCTACTGATAGACTTTTAGCCAACATTACCTGCATTATACTTTTAGCAAAAAGCATACTTAATATTGCTGTCATTAATTTCTTATCTAAAATATTTACATCTATTATATTGCATCAGTTAACTTATCAAACTGTTATACTTAAAAAATTTCAGCAGCTATGAAATTTCCACATAGTATGTAAATTAGATGCAACTCTATGTTTACTATACAAATAGAAATTTATTAAGCCATCAGATTTCTACATTAGCTTTCTCAGCTATGACAGCAAACCTGAAATACAACAATCATAGCATTTAATAATACTCTACAATATAAATGTTGTTGACATTCATTTATCATGAAACATACAATCATGCTTTATTAAGTGAACCATGGTAGCAAATAAGATTCTGTCCACCTCAAGCTACAAAGGAAATATTTCAAAATGTAGAGGATTACTAAAAATAGGAAGCAACTTTGCAAATTTTTAAAGCAAACCAGAAAACCATCCTAAAACTTCAGCATGATTGAAAATACTTCTATGCACCTTTTCATCTAAAATTGTTCAAAGCTACCTGCAGTCATTACTTTTCCTTATCTCAGTAAGTCTGCAAACTTTTAAAACATACTAAACCTGATTCAAACTTGATCTACTGTTTTCTAGGCGGCATGCCTGATTACTTTTGAAAAACAATTTAAAATAAACTGAACAAGCAATAGAATTGTAACAGCTCAGGTTTGAAAAATATTCTTAAAGAAGGGAGGGACAAACGATAACATTTTTAACGACATCAAATTGATTTTCACTTATGACTTTTCAAATGCTGATTTTTTTCTGAGGAAAACAAAACTTTGCGCTCAGATGTAAAGATGTAAAACAAAAATTTATTCCACAGTTTCTGCTTTAGACCACATGCACTGCAGTCTGATAGATTTTATAACATTAGATGCACTGATAGACTTGTTAACAGACTACAGACTGTAGTCTGATAGACTTTTAACACAGCTTCAGAATATCTGATAGCTTGTTATATAAACTTTATTAGTTATGGCTTGTCTGAGAACAGCTGATTACTTTTCAAAAAGGAAAATTTTACATACAACAGGCAGAGCTATTCTAGCTGATTTAAGAGGAAACTGGGTACTTTGAACCCAAAGCAAGCATAACATTTTTTAAATAAAAGCCAGGAATTACATCTGTAACTTTTTTTGGCTGTTTCACAAGGTTAATTTATGATTTACTTTGTGTGTTTGAAAAAAACAAAAAATTAAGCTCATGAAATTAAAACAAAAGCATTACATTTTTGTGTTATCCTTTTAGCAGTCAAATCTTAAATAATAAAAAGCAACTCATTTAAAAAACTTTGCTCTGAATTTATCAGCGTAAGTTTTTTTATTTAGCTATTATTTTTCATAAATTCGAGCCATGAAGTTATGAGTAAATTAAAAATCATTTAAAAACATTATGAATTTCTACATCATTTAATAATACTACTAAATCAACAAATGCTTTTATTAAATTACTGATTAGCATTTTTTTTTTTATTTATTTATTTTTTTTTTTAGATGAATATTTTTATGAGCCTCCACATTAGCTTGGTGATAAGCCCAGCTATAAAAGAGGAATTTTTATCTTATTTTTTTCATTAAATAGCTCCAGCAGAATTACGTGCATTACAAAGAAGTGTGCATTTATCAAACAGCTGGCTATTATCCGGCTTTTACTCACTGTGCAGATGCAGGTTTGAAATGCTTATTGCTCATGATGCCTCCAAAATCACCATTAATGAGGAAAAGGAAGCCTTCTCTTGGTGGTTTTGTAAATAAATACCAAATTCTTTATGTTTTTTATTTTCTGTGTAACTTTAAAACTTCATTGTGAAAAGAGCTTAAAGAATATTCTTTTAAAGCAGCAGTCAAGGCAAATGTGCTGTAACTCTTCTGACAAATTTGAGCGAAAAACAGAGTGAAAAAAGCTCCCCAGCAAATAGAATTTGACTCCCCATTAAATCTCAAACTTTTTTGAATCAGCAAAGCCTCCAGCAATGGCAAAAAATTATTAATACTTCTCTCCAGTTTAGAAAATAAGCATCAGGGTAGCAACAGATCTCACTGATTCACTTCCATGTATTTTGATGAAATGCTTTACACACATCTTTATTTTTCTCCAGTGAGGTAGAGATAGATAGCACTATGTCAAAAAAGAGCCTCTCAATGCCACGGTTTTTATATTCTCGGTTAAGCACATACTAGAACTGGCTGGCTCAAACAGACAGAACCCCTGGTCTCACTCACACTAGCAGAGGCTTATTTATTTATGTGGAACCCAGAGCAGACTGCCATGAGGACATCCCTGTATCTGGTTCTAAAACAGAGGTACTTTGCGCTAATTAACTGAACATTGCTCCATCACTCTAGCTGACTGAAATGGGAATTACTGTGAATTTCAAAATAAAAGCCCTTGAAAATCAGGTCATTGCTTTTTTGAAGGATGACACAATGGCTAACATGACTTTGACCCTTTCAAATGAGCTTAACAAAATTTCAAAATAAAGCCTTGGGAATTTTACATCATGTAATTGCTCTTTTTGGCTTTATGTGACTGGTTTATCCAAAGCACTCTTACACATTGGATTAGTGTGGGCATTTAATATGAAGATTACTGCAAATTTCAAAATAAAAGCCTCAAAATGCCCCTCTGGACAGTGCACGCCGGGCGTAGTGCAATGATATCATTCTGCATTATCTGTTTATCCGAGGTTAGGGAACTGCCTTGCGCAGCAAGGCAGTTCATTAACATTAGCCTTTTAGCTTAAATAAGCTATTTTCTATTTTTCAGACTTATTAGCCATGTTTAGTATACTTAATGGAGTAAGTAAATGACAGTAAACATTCTAATGATACCCCACATGCTACTGAAAGTATTCATGCTTACATTAGCATATTTGCTCATTTTAGCTAATACACTTACTTTATCATACTGAATGTTGCATGTCCAGCTTACTTAACATTCTTGTGATTCTATTGATTATGTATTGATTACATTGCAGCTTTCTTTAGCATTGATGCAAATTCTTAGCATCAGAACACTGGGTCCAAACCGGCGGGCACACTTTGGCAGGCCCCAGTTAAATTTCTTCAGGAATTTTCTAGTCTGATGGGGCTGCCACACTGTTCTCAATGCATAAGGAGAGCAGTGACTGACTTGCGAAGCAAGTCAGTCACTACCTCCATACATGTGGCACCTATTGTTCTACACCCAATAGAATGTCTCTTTAAGTATTATTATTTATTATTCTTCCGTCACCGTTAATGCGGCTCGTGCCGCTCGAGCCCACCCACAAAAGTGGTATCAAAGCGTGCGGCTCGATCCCGGAGGTGTGCTATTATTTTTGGTGGGATTTGGAGTTACCATGGCGGCGTAAAAAGCAAACGACCCCAAAATCACTACTTGAGCTCACCAGGTGAAATCTCGTCAAGGGGGCAACCTAAATCTTAAAAATACCCTATTTTTGAGGATTTTCTGTGTCAAATCATAACTTCATGTAAACGCCATTCAAACTTCATTTTGTAGATCGTCCGTGATCTCTTTTAAAGTGAAGACAACACGTCAATATGTATTATGGTTTGTCCACAACTTCTTTCTAAGCGACCCAAAGTTTTTGATTTTTGGAAAAATCAGAGTGTGAAGGCGCTCCGCTAGAAGTGAGAGTCAGAGTGACATTTTGACCCCAAATCATTTTTTAACTCGCCCTCACGCTCACAAATATTGCATGATTGGTATCAAACTTGGTCATGACATTGATCGCGTGCCTGCTCCG
Organism: Gambusia affinis; assembly: GCF_019740435.1. Classification (NCBI taxonomy): domain Eukaryota; kingdom Metazoa; phylum Chordata; class Actinopteri; order Cyprinodontiformes; family Poeciliidae; genus Gambusia; species Gambusia affinis. The sequence goes on along the minus strand of NC_057868.1, from coordinate 45,098,250 downwards.
GTCAAATGTTTTCAAAAATTATCTAGCTTACAGTTTTCTCTCCAGGTGCTTCAGAGCAAAGTCATGCGCCAGGGTAGCAGACAGATCTCACTGATTCACTTCCATGTATTTCTGAAAAATTTCAGACCTTGGCACACACTTTTTTATCTCATCGCTGTTAATACTGTGAGTGAGGTAGAGATATGAATGGCGGGACTATGTGAGGCGACAAATAGCCCTCTCATATGCTTCAAGCGGTTTTCGAATATGTATTACGGTTCCCGAGCAGGAAACAGTTTTTTGCAATGCTTTTTTAGTCAAACTGGCTGGCTCAAACAGAGAATTGTCTCCCCTGGATGTCTCACTCACAGCTGGCAGAGGATTATTTACCATGGCAACGGAACCCAGAGCAGGGAGAGCTGCTGAGGACTACAAATACGCATCACTGTAGTTCTAACTAGCTAGTTCAGTTAAAACAGAGGAGGACTGAGCTGGCCTTTAGAACAACTTGCTGCTATGGGCTGTATATAACTAATTTAACCCTGTCACTGTTACACATGGGATGAGTTTGGCCCTTTGAAATGAAGCTTACTGAAAATTTCAAAATAAAGCCCTTGAAAATTTTACATCAGGTCATTGCTTTTTTTGCGTTATATGACTGATTTAATCCAATGACTGTTACACATGGGATGACTTTGACCCTTTCAAATGAAGCTTAACAAAAATTTCAAAATAAAAGCCTTGGGAATTTTTACATCATGTAATTGCTCTTTTGGCTTTATGTGACTGGTTTATCCAAAGTACTCTTACACATTGGATTAGTGTGGGCATTTAATATGAAGCTTACTGCAAATTTCAAAATAAAAGCCTCAAAATGTCCCTCTGGACAGTGCACCGCCAGAGGCGGTGCAATAATATCATTTTGCATTATCTGGTTCTCTCAGGTTAGGGAACTGCCTTGCACAGCAAGGCAGTTCATTAACATTAACCTTTTAGCTTAAATAAGCTATTACCTATTTTCTTACTTATCTGCCATGTTTAGTATTCTGAAGGAATTAAGTAAATACAGTAAACATTCTAATAATATCCCACATGCTACTGAAAGCATTTCAATGCTTAACATTAGCATATTTGCTCATTTTAGCTTAATACACTTATTTATCATACTGAATGGTGCATGTCCAGTTTAATTAACATTCTGGTGATTCTCCATTGATTCTATTGATTACATTGCAGCTTTCTTTAGCATTGATGGAAATTTTAGCATCAGAACGCTGGGTCCAAACCGGCGGGCACACTTTGGCAGGCCCCAGTTAAATTTCTTCAGGAATTTTCTAGTTGGAGCCTGCCCATAGAATTGTTTTTAGTTTAGTGACTGACTGCCCATAGCGAAGCAAGTCAGTCACTACTCATACGATACATGTGGCACCTATTGTTCTACACCCAATAGAATGTTTCTTTATACGTATTATTTATTATTCTTCCGTTACCGTTAATGCTCGTGCCGCTGCAGCCCACCCACAAAAGTGGTATCAAAGCGTGCGGCTCGTTCCGGGAGGGCTATTACTTTTGGTGGGCTTTGGAGTTACCATGGCGGCGTAAAAAGCAAAAAACGACCCCCAAAATCACTAAGCTCACCAGGTGCGCAACCAGTAAATCCTGAAAATACCCTATTTTGAGGATTTTCTGTGTAAATCATAACTTCATTTTGTAGATCGTCCGTGATCTCTTTTAAAGTGAAGACAGCGTCAATATGTATTATGGTTTGTCCACAACTTCTTTCTAAGCGACCCAAAGTTTTTGATTTTTGGAAAAATCAGAGTGTGAAGGCAGCTCCGCTAGAGTGAGAGTCAGGCGACATTTTGACCCCAAATCATTTTTAACTTCGCCCTCACGCTCACAAATATTGCATGATTGGTATCAAACTTGGTCATGACATTGATACGCGTGCCTGCTCCGGTCAAATGTTTTCAAAATTATCTAAGCGCTTACAGTTTTCTCTCCAGGTGCTTCAGAGCAAAGTCATGCGCCAGGGTAGCAGACAGATCTCACTGATTCACTTCCATGTATTTCTGAAAAATTTCAGACCTTGGCACACACTTTTTTATCTCATCGCTGTTAATACTGTGAGTGAGGTAGAGATATGAATGGCGGGACTATGTGAGGCGACAAATAGCCCTCTCATATGCTTCAAGCGGTTTTCGAATATGTATTACGGTTCCCGAGCAGGAAACAGTGCAATGCTTTTTAGTCAAACTGGCTGGCTCAAACAGAGAATTGTCTCCCCTGGATGTCTCACTCACAGCTGGCAGAGGATTATTTACCATGGCCACGGAACCCAGAGCAGGGAGATTTGCTGAGGACTACAAATCGCATCACTGTGGTTCGAACTACTAGTTCAGTTAAAACAGAGGAGGACTGAGCTGGCCTTTAGAAAAAACTTGCTGCTATGGGCTGTATATAACTAATTTAACCCTGTCACTGTTACACATGGGATGAGTCTAGCCCTTTGAAATGAAGCTTACTGAAAATTTCAAAATAAAAGCCCTTGAAAATTTTACATCAGGTCATTGCTTTTTGAGCGTTATATGACTGATTTAATCCAATGACTGTTACACATGGGATGACTTTGACCCTTTCAAATGAAGCTTAACAAAAATTTCAAAATAAAAGCCTTGGGAATTTTACATCATGTAATTGCTCTTTTGGCTTTATGTGACTGGTTTATCCAAAGCACTCTTACACATTGGATTAGTGTGGGCATTTAATATGAAGCTTACTGCAAATTTCAAAATAAAAGCCTCAAAATGCCCCTCTGGACAGTGCACCGGAGGCGGTGCAGTGATATCATTCTGCATTATCTGTTTATCCCAGGTTAGGGAACTGCCTTGCACAGCAAGGCAGTTCATTAACGATAACCTTTTAGCTTAAATAAGCTATTACCTATTTTCTTACTTATCTGCCATGTTTAGTATTCTGAAGAATTAAGTAAATTACAGAGAACATTCTAATAATATCCCACATGCTACAGAGCATTCACGCTTAACATTAGCATATTTGCTCATTTTAGCTAATACACTTACTTTATCATACTGAATGGTGCATGTCCAGTTTACTTAACATTATTGTGATTCTATTGATTGTATTGATTACATTGCAGCTTTCTTTAGCATTGATGCAAATTCTTAGCATCAGAACGCTGGGTCCAAACCGCGGGCACACTTTGGCAGGCCCCAGTTAAATTTCTTCAGGAATTTTCTAGTTGGGGCCTGCCCCTAATGCATAAGGAGAGCAGTGGCTGACTTGCGAAGCAAGTCAGTCACTACCTCCATACGATACATCACCTATTGTTCTACACCCAATAGAATGTCTCTTTAAGTATTATTATTTATTATTCTTCCGTCACCCGAATGCGGCTACTCGCTCTGAGCCCACAAAAGTGGTATCAAAAGCGTCGGCTCGATCCCGGGTGGTGTGCTATTACTTTTGGTGGGATTTGGAGTTGCCTTGGCGCCGTAAAAAGCAAAAAACGACCCCAAAATCACTACCGAGCTCACCAGCTGCATCTCTCGTCAAGGGGATGAGGCAACCTCTAAATCTTGAAAATACCCTATTTTGAGGATTTTCTGTGTAAATCATAACTTCATGTAGAAAGCCATTCAAACTTCATTTTGTAGATCGTCCGTGATCTCTTTTAAAGTGAAGACAGCACATCAATATGATTATGGTTTGTCCACAACTTCTTTCTAAGCGACCCAAAGTTTTTGATTTTGGAAAAATCAGAGTGTGAAGGCAGCTCCGCTAAAGTGAGAGTCAGAGCGACATTTTGACCCCAAATCATTTTTAACTCGCCCTCACGCTCACAAATATTGCATGATTGGTATCAAACTTGGTCATGACATTGATCTGGCGTGCCTGCTCCGGTCAAATGTTTTCAAAAATTATCTAAGCGCTTACAGTTTTCTCTCCAGGTGCTTCAGAGCAAAGTCATGCGCCAGGGTAGCAGACAGATCTCACTGATTCACTTCCATGTATTTCTGAAAAATTTCAGACCTTAGCACACACTTTTTTATCTCATCGCTGTTAATACTGTGAGTGAGGTAGAGATATGAATGGCGGGACTATGTGAGGGCGACAAATAGCCCTCTCATATGCTTCAAAGCGGTTTTCGAATATGTATTACGGTTCCCGAGCAGGAAACAGTTTTTGCAATGCTTTTTAGTCAAACTGGCTGGCTCAAACAGAGAATTGTCTCCCCTGGATGTCTCACTCACAGCTGGCAGAGGATTATTTACCATGGCAGCGGAACCCAGAGCAGGGAGAGCTGCTGAGGACTACAAATCGCATCACTGTAGTTCTAACTACTAGTTCAGTTAAAACAGAGGAGGACTGAGCTGGCCTTTAGAACAACTTGCTGCTATGGGCTGTATATAACTAATTTAACCCTGTCACTGTTACACATGGGATGAGTCTAGCCCTTTGAAATGAAGCTTACTGAAAATTTCAAAATAAAAGCCCTTGAAAATTTTTACATCAGGTCATTGCTTTTTGAGCGTTATATGACTGATTTAATCCAATGACTGTTACACATGGGATGACTTTGACCCTTTCAAATGAAGCTTAACAAAATTTCAAAATAAAAGCCTTGGGAATTTTACATCATGTAATTGCTCTTTTGGCTTTATGTGACTGGTTTATCCAAAGCACTCTTACACATTGGATTAGTGTGGGCATTTAATATGAAGCTTACTGCAAATTTCAAAATAAAAGCCTCAAAATGCCCCTCTGGACAGTGCACCGCGCAGTACAATGATATCATTCTGCATTATCTGTTTATCCGAGGTTAGGGAACTGCCTTGCGCAGCAAGGCAGTTCATTAACGATAACCTTTTAGCTTAAATAAGCTATTTTCTATTTTTCAGACTTATTAGCCATGTTTAGTATACTTAATGGAGTAAGTAAATGACAGTAAACATTCTAATGATACCCCACATGCTACTGAAAGTATTTATGCTTACATTAGCATATTTGCTCATTTTAGCTAATACACTTACTTTATCATACTGAATGTTGCATGTCCAGCTTACTTAACATTCTTGTGATTCTCCACATGCTATTGATTACATTGCAGCTTTCTTTAGCATTGATGCAAATTCTTAGCATCAGAACGCTGGGTCCAAACCGACGGGCACACTTTGGCAGGCCCCAGTTAAATTTCTTCAGGAATTTTCTAGTTCTTAACTTATTCTTCCGTCACCGTTAATGCGGCTCGTGCGCTCTTGAGCCCACCCACAAAAGTGGTATCAAAACGTGCGGCTCGATCCCGTGAGGTGTGCTATTACTTTTGGTGGGATTTGGAGTTACCATGGCGACGTAAAAAGCAAAAAACGACCCCAAAATCACTAACGAGCTCACCAGGTGCATCTCTCGTCGTCAAGGGGACGAGGCAACCAGTAAATCCTGAAAATACCCTATTTTGAGGATTTTCTGTGTAAATCATAACTTTATGTAGAAAGCGCCATTCAAACTTCATTTTGTAGATCGTCCGTGATCTCTTTTAAAGTGAAGACAACCGTCAATATGTATTATGGTTTGTCCACAACTTCTTTCTAAGCGACCCAAAGTTTTTGATTTTGGAAAAATCAGAGTGTGAAAGGCGCTCCGCTAGAGTGAGAGTCAGGCGACATTTTGACCCCAAATCATTTTTAACTCGCCCTCACGCTCACAAATATTGCATGATTGGTATCAAACTTGGTCATGACATTGATCGCGTGCCTGCTCCGGTCAAATGTTTTCAAAAATTATCTAAGCGCTTACAGTTTTCTCTCCAGGTGCTTCAGAGCAAAGTCATGCGCCAGGGTAGCAGACAGATCTCACTGATTCACTTCCATGTATTTCTGAAAAATTTCAGACCTTGGCACACACTTTTTTATCTCATCGCTGTTAATACTGTGAGTGAGGTAGAGATATGAATAAGCGGGACTATGTGAGAGCGACAAATAGCCCTCTTATATGCTTCAAAGCGGTTTTCGAATATGTATTACGGTTCCCGAGCAGGAAACAGTTTTTTGCAATGCTTTTTTAGTCAAACTGGCTGGCTCAAACAGAGAATTGTCTCCCCTGGATGTCTCACTCACAGCTGGCAGAGGATTATTTACCATGGCGGAACCCAGAGCAGGGAGAGCTGCTGAGGACTACAAATCGCATCACTGTAGTTCTAACTAGTAGTTCAGTTAAAACAGAGGAGGACTGAGCTGGCCTTTAGAACAACTTGCTGCTATGGGCTGTATATAACTAATTTAACCCTGTCACTGTTACACATGGGATGAGTCTAGCCCTTTGAAATGAAGCTTACTGAAAATTTCAAAATAAAAGCCCTTGAAATTTTAAATCAGCTCATTGCATTTTTGAGCGTGATATGACTGATTTAATCCAATGACTGTTACACATGGGATGACTTTGACCCATTCAAATGAAGCTTAACAAAAATTTCAAAATAAAAGCCTTGGGAATTTTTACATCATGTAATTGCTCTTTTGGCTTTATGTGACTGGTTTATCCAAAGCACTCTTACACATTGGATTAGTGTGGGCATTTAATATGAAGCTTACTGCAAATTTCAAAATAAAAGCCTCAAAATGCCCCTCTGGACAGTGCACCGAGGCAGTACAGTGATATCATTCTGCATTATCTGTTTATCCGAGGTTAGGAACTGCCTTGCGCAGCAAGGCAGTTCATTAACGATAACCTTTTAGCTTAAATAAGCTATTTTCTATTTTTCAGACTTATTAGCCATGTTTAGTATACTTAATGGAGTAAGTAAATGACAGTAAACATTCTAATGATACCCCACATGCTACTGAAAGTATTTATGCTTACATTAGCATATTTGCTCATTTAGCTAATACACTTGCTTTATCATACTGAATGTTGCATGTCCAGCTTACTTAACATTCTTGTGATTCTCCACATGCTATTGATTACATTGCAGCTTTCTTTAGCATTGATGCAAATTCTTAGCATCAAACGCTGGGTCCAAACCGGCACACTTTGGCAGGCCCCAGTTAAATTTCTTCAGGAATTTTCTAGTTCTTAACTTATTCTTCCGTTCACCGTTAATGCGGCTCGCAGCTCTTGAGCCCACCCACAAAAGTGGTATCAAAAGCGTGCTCGATCCCGGAGGTGTGCTATTACTTTTGGTGGGATTTGGAGTTACCATGGCGGCGTAAAAAGCAAAAAAACGACCCCAAAATCACTAACGAGCTCACCAGGTGCAAGTCTCGTCGTCAAGGGATGAGGCAACCAGTAAATCCTGAAAATACCCTATTTTGAGGATTTTCTGTGTCGTAAATCATAACTTTATGTAGAAAGCGCCATTCAAACTTCATTTTGTAGATCGTCCGTGATCTCTTTTAAAGTGAAGACAGCACGTCAATATGTATTATGGTTTGTCCACAACTTCTTTCTAAGCGACCCAAAGTTTTGATTTTTGGAAAAATCAGAGTGTGAAGGCCGCTCCGCTAGAGTGAGAGTCAGAGTGACATTTTGACCCCAAATCTTTTTTTAACTCACGCTCACAAATATTGCATGATTGGTATCAAACTTGGTCATGACATTGATACGCGTGCCTGCTCCGGTAAAATGTTTTCAAAAATTATCTAGCGCTTACAGTTTTCTCTCCAGGTGCTTCAGAGCAAAGTCATGCGCCAGGGTAGCAGACAGATCTCACTGATTCACTTCCATGTATTTCTGAAAAATTTCAGACCTTGGCACACACTTTTTTTATCTCATCGCTGTTAATACTGTGAGTGAGGTAGAGATATGAATGGCGGGACTATGTGAGACGACAAATAGCTCTCTCATATGCTTCAAACGGTTTTCGAATATGTATTACGGTTCCCGAACGGGAAACAGTTTTTTGCAATGCTTTTTTAGTCAAACTGGCTGGCTCAAACAGAGAATTGTCTCCCCTGGATGTCTCACTCACAGCTGGCAGAGGATTATTTACCATGGCAACGGAACCCAGAGCAGGGAGAGCTGCTGGGACTACAAATCGCATCACTGTAGTTCTAACTAGTAGTTCAGTTAAAACAGAGGAGGACTGAGCTGGCCTTTAGAACAACTTGCTGCTATGGGCTGTATATAACTCATTTAACCCTGTCACTGTTACACATGGGATGAGTTTGGCCCTTTGAAATGAAGCTTACTGAAAATTTCAAAATAAAAGCCCTTGAAAATTTTTACATCAGGTCATTGCTTTTTTGAGCGTTATATGACTGATTTAATCCAATGACTGTTACACATGGGATGACTTTGACCCTTTCAAATGAAGCTTAACAAAATTTCAAAATAAAAGCTTTGGCAATTTTTACATCATGTAATTGCTCTTTTTGGCTTTATGTGACTGGTTTATCCAAAGCACTCTTACACATTGGATTAGTGTGGGCATTTAATATGAAGCTTACTGCAAATTTCAAAATAAAAGCCTCAATATGCCCCTCTGGACAGTGCACACGAGGCGTGATATCATTCTGCATTATCTGTTTATCTGAGGTTAGGGAACTGCCTTGCGCAGCAAGGCAGTGCATTAGCATTAGCCTTTTAGCTTAAATAAGCTATTTTCTATTTTTCAGACTTATTAGCCATGTTTAGTGTACTTTATGGAGTAAGTAAATGACAGTAAACATTCTAATGATACCCCACATGCTACTGAAAGTATTTATGCTTACATTAGCATATTTGTTCATTTTAGCTAATACACTTGCTTTATCATACTGAATGTTGCATGTCCAGCTTACTTAACATTCTTGTGATTCTCCACATGCTATTGATTACATTGCAGCTTTCTTTAGCATTGATGCTAATTCTTAGCATCAGAACGCTGGGTCCAAACCGACGGGCACACTTTGGCAGGCCCCAGTTAAATTTCTTCAGGAATTTTCTAGTTAAGTTATTATTACCTTAATAAGGCCAAAGACAGAGGCATGGTAATGAGCCATTCATTTGATTCAGGTAGAAGAAATGTTTCTAAAAGTAGCAGCATGGCAGCAGGTCCACTGACCTGACCTCCTCTGTTTGACGTTTCTCTGCTTCAGCTCTCCAGAATCGACTGATGGCAGATTCATTAGTAGATTCAGATTAACAGGCTGAATCAGGAGCAGAGAAATGTCTAAAACATGCAAGGCAGCGTGCCCAGAGGAGCCTGCTGTTTAAACATCAACTCCAAACTGATCTAAATTAGTATATTCTGAGAAATGTGCACGTTGTCATTAAAAACTTTCTAAACATTAATATTGACCTTCTTCACATTGTTCTATTATTGCATAATTTGTTAACTTAGGTGGAAAAAAATTAAACTTTTTTGTCTTTTCTTGAACATAATAGAACTGTATTATTATTTTTGAAATAAAAAGTTATTATTTATTAATGACTGAATAATAATAATAATAATAATAATAATAATAATAATAATAATAATAATAATAATAATAATAATAATAATAATAATAACTCACACATTTATTTTTCTTGATAGAAGTATACCAAAGTCTTTCTAAACTGGCATGTTAAAACATGAATACTTATGGTTTTTTACATCACTACTAGTATATGTTACATTGTAAAACTATTGAATGGACATGCAGAAAAACTATTGAGAAAATTTGTCATTTTAATGTATTTAATTTTTTCACTTGAGCACTCATGCCACCCCACTGGCCTTTCCGCCCTGAGAGTTCAGCCACATCAGCGTTAACGTCTTACCAGTTCAAACTAGGAAGCTGTGGACACAACTAATGGATAAGATTATTCTGTATGTTTAGATCTGAAACCCCATTAGAAATAGTCATCTTTCTTTAAATTAGACATGAAATATTAATCATAATATGATGGTCTATAATTTTTCAAAATTCACAGCTTCAGAAAAATGTTTTCCAGGTTAAAGACTAAAATGGCTCTTTGCTACACTTTACATCCATGCATCATCCAGGACACAAGTCTAGAAAGTTTCTTCATCATCTCTTTACGTTTTATGTTGAACAGTTTAACCAACTCTCATCAGCTGTATGTTTTCTTCTTTCACCTCATGACTTGTTAAAGTGCTGATTGAAATGCAGGATGAAGACTTTGGACTGAAGAGTTCTCCAGGTTAGACAAGTCACCATGACATGGCTTGAGTTTTTACCTCTGATTTAATCTGTAAATATCTTTAGTGTGCAATGTTTTGTAAATTTATACCAACCAGTTGGTCGCCATAAGACAGAAGAGGCCATTTAAACCTGAATCAGAAACTATTTAGTGGATCCACATGCATCCATGTTTACAATAGATTTGTCTATCATTGTCATCCAACTATAGAATCCATAACAAATCTTTTCCCCTCATGTCTCTCCTCTTTTTCTCTTTGCAGCAATTGAAGGTTTAATAAGTAAGATATTGGAAGTATTTTTTATTGGTTGGCTTCTACAGAGAAACTATATATAAAAAAACAAGAAAAATTTAACTTTAACCCTTTCTGAGAAAACTGCATGCTGAAATTTGTTGACTTGACATGAACCCCTTTATAATTTTCTATTATATTTATTTTCTCCTTGTTTTCACTGGAGGCTGTAAAGCATGAGTATATCTGAGAGCATGGTATGATTTTAATACCTCTACTCAATATTGAAAAACACAATTATGAAGCTTGTTTCCCCGAGCAAAGCGGAGACTAAGCTAACAGCGGGTTCAAGTCAAGCATTAAGCCAAACTCACACATGTTATAGTCAAAATCCTGCTTTATTTTGCATGAAAAAGACCCCATTTTCACCACAAAAGTTTCAACTTATTTCTGCAGTTAGGTCTTGACACCTTTATGACACCTTTAGCATGTTCAGCTTATTCCAGTGGCTAAGTCAAACATGTGAAATCCGATGCTGACTGTGCTAATCCAATAATTGGTGGCGGGAAGAGAGTACTTGTCATTAAAGGTCTCAGTAGCTTCCTTTATCACTCCAGCTCTATCCTTCAATTCTGCTCCACACAATCCTTTCTCCTCAAAGCTCGCTCATTGCATTTACAGTAGGCTAACTGGCTTAATACCAAAGTGTAACCTGTAAGGATAAAAGCAAGAGCCACGCTTTGCTTCTGTTGCTCGTAATCCACATGCGAGAAAAGGTAAAAATATTCCCTCTGTTTGTCTTTGCTTTCCAGAGGCGAGCCTCCCCGGAGAGGAAATTGGTGATGATAAGAGCTGCCACTGTGAGTTTTTCACCCAGGAATTACCTCCAGGACTCAAAGTTACTATTAGGGCTATTTGGTAAGGATCTCTTTTCTTAGCATTTTATTTAGACTTTTTACTAATGCTAACAAAACAGGCTAATAATAGTTGTGATGGGATTAGATTAAAACATTTTTATTGAGTTAATGGCAGGATCTGTAATTCATTAATCAGCAATTAATTGCATTTTAGTCAAAAACCATATATTGACAAAGTAAGCAATGTTTTTACTTTATTGAATAAATAGACATAGATATTTATTGTTTTTAATCTGTTATATTTAGGTTATTTAGCCATCAAATTAGTTCTGTTATACCCATTCAGATTTCAGGAAGTGTGATCATTCATGTAACTTCTTTGAAAAAGTACTTCTTTAGAAATCTGTGCTGTTGATGCTGACATTAGTCCTGGGAACGTTTGTGCTGCTTCAACATGTTTATCATTGAGTATTTTATGCTTGAATAGTTTTGTAGGCCAGCTTCTTTTAGCAGAACTCGTACACAGTAACAGTCTTCTACAGAGTTTCATCAGATTGTCTTTTAAAGCAAAAATGAACCTCAGTGAGGCAAGCATAGCGGCTTTGTTTTCCATTTCTGCGGATGTCTCTTGTGTGACAGATTTACGGGCATACTAGAAACAAGTCTGAGTGGACCGTGTTCCGTGCCTCCATTGTCGAGGCTGCCTATCGGAGCTGTCACCGCAAGGTTGTCGGTGCCTGTCGTGGCAGCAACCCTCGGACTTGTTGGTGGACACCTTCGGTGAGGGATGCCGTCAGCTGAAGAAGGAGTCCTATCGGGCCCTTTTGGCCTGTGGGACTCCGGAAGCAGCTGATGGGTACCGGCGGGCGAAGCGGAATGCGGCCTGGATGGTTGCTGAGGCAAAAACACGGGCGTGGGAGGAGTTTGGAGAGGCCATGGAGAAAGACTTCCGTATGGCTTCGAGGTGATTCTGGTTCACCATCTGGTGTCTCAGGAGGGGGAAGCAGTACAGCACCAACACTGTCTTTAGTGGGGATGGTGTGCTGCTGACCTCAACTTGGGATGTTGTGGGCCGGTGGGCAGAGTACTTTGAAGACCTCCTCAATCCCACCAACATGCCTTCCTTTGTGGAAGCTGAGTCTGGGGACTCTGGGTTGGGCTCTCCAATCTCTGAGGTCGAGGTCGCCGAGGTGGTCAAAAAGCTCCTTGGGGGCAGGGCCCCGGGGTTGGATGAGATCCGCCCGGAGTTCCTTAAGGCTCTGGATGTTGTAGGGTTGTGTTGGCTAACGCGACTCTGCAATATTGCATGAACATCGGTGGAGTTCCCCTGGATTGGCAGACTGGGGTGGTGGTCCACCTGTTCAAAAAGGGGGGCCGGAGGGTGTGCTCCAATTACAGGGGGATCACACTCTTAAGCCTCCCTGGCAAGGTCTATTTGGGGGTTCTGGAGAGGAGGGTCTGTCGGATTGTTGAACCTCGGATTCAGGACGAGCAGTGTGGTTTTCGTCCTGGTCGTGGAACACTGGACCAGCTCTACACCCTGAGCAGGGTCCTGGAGGGTGCATGGGAGTTCGCCCAACCAGTCCACATGTGTTTTGTGGACTTGGAGAAGGTGTTTGACCGTGTCCCTCGAGGAGCCCTGTGGGGAGTTCTCCGGGAGTATGGGGTACCGGGCCCTTTGATACAGGCTGTCAGGCCCCTGTATGACCGGTGTCAGAGTCTGGTCTGCATTGCCGGCATTAAGTCGGGCTCGTTTCCGGTGAGAGTTGGACTCCGCCAGGGCTGCCCTTTGTCACCGATTCTTTTCATTACTTTTATGGACAAAATGTCTAGACGCAGGCAAGGTGTTGAGGGGATCCGTTTTGGTGGCCTTAGGATCACATCTCTGCTTTTTGCGGATGATGTGGTCCTTTTGGCTTCATCAGGTCATGATCTGCAGCTCTCGCTGGAGCGGTTTGCAGCCGAGTGTGAAGCAGCTGGGATGAGGATCAGTGCCTCCAAATCCGAAGCCATGGTCTTGAGCCAGAAAAGGGTAGAGTGCCTTCTCCGGGTCAGGGGGGGTGTCCTGCCCCAAGTGGAGGTGTTCAAGTATCTTGGGATCTTGTTCACGAATGAGGGAAGAGGGGAGCGGGAGATCGACAGGTGGATTGGTGCAGTGTCTGCCGTCAAGCGGGCGCTGTACTGGTCCGTCGTGGTGAAGAGAGAGCTGAGCCAAGAAGCAAAGCTCTCGATTTACTGGTCGATCTACGTCCCCACCCTCATCTTTGGTCATAAGCTTCGGGGCATGAACGAAAGAACGAGATTCTGGATACAAGTGGCCGAAATGAATTTTCTCCGTAGGGTGTCTGGGCTCTTCCTTAGAGATAGGGTGAGAAGCTCAGTCATCCGGGAGGGACTCAGAGTAGAGCCGCTGCTCCTTCATGTCGAGAGGAGCCAGTTGAGGTGGGTCGGGCATCTGGTCAGGATGCCTCCTGGACGCCTCCCTGGTGAGGTGTTCTGGGCATGTCCCACCGGGAGGAGGCCCCGGGGAAGACCCAGGACACGCTGGAGGGACTATGTCTTTCGGCTTTCCCTTCTTAAACTGCTACCCCCGCGACCCGACCCCGGATAAGCGGAAGAAGATGGATGGATGGATGGATGGATGGATGGACGTGTTGAGATCTATGTTATTAATTGATACATATAAACATATTAGAGTCCTGGCCTTAAATACTAGACATTGGTAGAACCGGGAGGCCTGATGTCCCTCCCTGTTCACTCCTGTCCATCTAAAACCAAAGTCTGAACCTGGTGGTCTCTGCTCTGATTAGTTTTTCTTATGTTTGAAATAAATGACTTCTTTCAGTCCAAACACAAGCAAAAGTTCAATCACACCTTTAAAGCTCATCACTTTAAATGCATTGATATTTTGAATAGCAAATAAATTCACGTGGTTTGTGAAAATAAGGTGTCATCCCCCACAGCGTCATGAAGTTCCTGGTGTCAAAGAGGAGGTTCAAGGAGAGTCTGCGACCTTATGATGTGATGGATGTGATTGAGCAGTACTCTGCAGGTCACCTGGACATGCTGTGTCGCATTAAGAATCTGCAGTCCAGGCAAGTACATGTTTTACTCTGTGGGCTGCTTGGTGTGAACACGGTTGAAATCTGGACTTCACACTGGATACACACATGTTGTGATAAACACGCGCCATTGACCTGCCTGTTTCATTTGTGCTCTACATATGCTGTTTTCAGATCTATATCTGCAGCTTTTATCCAGCACCATAGTACAGTTCACTCCTTCACAAAAGTATCCAGTGTAACATTGTCGTCTTTTTGTTTTGTATCAGTTTTATCAGCCTCCTCAAATTCCTGACGCTCCGAAGGTCTAACATCCACAAAAAATATATTCCAGCAGTGAAATGCATACACTTCATCCATGCAGCAAGTCAGACTCGCTGTGTGTCTGAGTGGGCGTGTGTGTGTGTGAGTGAGAGAAAGAGGAATATATTAAAACTTGTTCTTCATAGCTAATGTGATTCACACATTGCTTCACTTTGCATTGCACTCATATCGTCTCTGTGTGCCTTGCCAGGATAGATATGATTGTGGGGCCCCCTCCCCCAACAACACCGCGCCATAAGAAGTCCACTGAAGGTCCTAGGTTAGGTTAATAGACTGCACCTTTAGACCATTTATCAGCATTTACTCTCTGTGTGCCATAGCTCAAATATTGGAGCAGTTACGTGCTGCATTGTCATTTTGACTGATGAACCCCTTTTGAGCTTCAGCCTCTTGATTTGTCTCATTATATTACCAGAATAACAAATTTGCAGCTTTATAAGGTCAAATGTACAGTTTTCTTTGTTATATTATACTCTTTTACAACCTGCTACCAATAAGAGGAGGATTAGTTTAAACCAATACTTACATATCTTAATGAGCCACAGCCAATGGCCTCACTCAACAGGGGTTTGAAGTGCTAGATGCTTGTTCTCCCAACGGAGAGACAGATGAAGAGATTCCCCCCATAGGATGCAATGGAAATGAAGCATGACCACCACCACAGAGGCATGCCCAGTGATGCATTCTGGCCTCAAACTGAATGTCTTGCAAGCTTTGTTCACACTTTGTCTCATAATGCATGGATCCACAAATTTCATTGAAAGCTTTTTAAAACGCAGTCATTTACATGGAGCTTGAAGATGAAATTCTTTTCTCATTTTCTCATGTCAGATTTATGCACATCTTTGCATTTTTAACATTTTTAATGGTAAACTTCTGAAGTTTTCTGGCTGAAATATTTGTTTTATCCCATCTGATTAAACATTTTTTGAAACCCTAGAGTTGACCAGATCGTTGGTAAAGGCTCCAAAGTGGATGGAGAGGGGATGGAGGACCAGAGCATGATGGGACGACTTGTCAAAGTGGAGAAACAGGTGGGCGTGTCCCAAATGTCCACCAATTCAGAGACCATCTACACAGTTCATTGTGAAAGTATTCATACCATTTAAATTTCCCCACATTTTGTTATATAATGCCAATAAACATCACTAAGTCCAGCGGATTGTGTGACATGTCTAAAAAGATTTTCAGTATTTATAATTTTAAAGAGGCAGTATTATGTAAAGTTGACTCTTCTGAGCTTTATATCATAATTTTATTCCCTCATTAAAAGCATACCTGGAGTCCATGTTTGAGAAATGCTTGAATCTCCCATAGCAACCATCCAGGGTTGCCTAAACGCTAGTTCCTACAAAGCACCGCCCTTTTACCCAGAGCTTCTCCTCCTTGGAGCTTCACCGAAGCTTCCTCTTGCCCCACTCGGCTCCTCCAGACTAGTGGCAGCAGCAATCAGCAGACACCTGGTGGAACTGCTCTGCTGATCTCATCATATGAGCTAGTTCTCCATAAAACACTGGTAAAAATGTTAACACCTTATGAAAGAATGTTGCTGTGATGACATGGTTAAGGCGAATGTCAGATAGAGCAGGAGCTTCTTAAAGAGACAGAAGCCCAATTTCCAGGTGTGAAATTATAAAGTCAAATATAAGTAATTTTTGATATTTACAGCATTTTTGTAACTGAAGGTAATATGGGAACTTGACAATGTGCCATTTTAGAGTATGGCACATTGCCCCCTTGAGAAGGAGGCAATGTGCCATAAAGGCTGTGCATTATGACAAAGGTTTGTTGGTTACCTAGTTCTAAATCTGATTTGTAATATTTGTATTATTTTTTTCTTCTTCCTGTAGGTTTTCTGCATGGACAGGAAACTTGATTTCCTGGTCAACGTGTATGTTCAGCGTATGGGCATCACTCACTCAGAAACAGAGGCCTTTTTTAACTCCAAGGAGCCGTACCCAGCACCGCCTTACCACAGCCCGGAGGAGACCAAGGAAGAGAAGGACGAAGACGAGGCAACCAAGGTGGAAAAGAAAGCCAAGATGTGTTCCGCCGTGGCAGATGTCTCCAGTTCTGATAGGTCTCTGGAAAAGAAGGATCCTTTCGGTCAGTCCGTGGCATGGTCAGCGCACTCCATCTGGAAGCAACAGCCGCCCTCCACTTCCTGGCAGCACCAGCTGCAGCACCCCTCAGCCAGCCTGCCTGGGCAGCAGCATGGCCAACACCCCTTCGCCCATCTTAGCCGCGGCGACAGTACCAGTCTTCCGCCTGCCTCCGCCACCCGCACCGACACATGACAGGTTGTCCTCGGGTGCGTGTGGGAGCGGAAGGGAGAGCAGCTCTCAGGGCAGGCGACGCCACAGGAGGCAAAGGTGTCAGCACGATGCCACTGTCGTGGAGAGCGACACCTCCCTCTCCATCCCGTCTGTTGACCACGAGGAGCTGGAGCGCTCCTTCAGCGGGTTCAGCATCTCTCAGGCGAAAGAGGACTTCTTTGGGCCGTCTTTCTTTGCGGGTTCAGGAGTAGGAGGAGGCAGTGCAGCAGCTGAAGCTGAAGGCGGACTCTCAATCTGCGCCAGGGTCCGACCGTTCATAGCCGAAGGGGAGTCGGATACTGACTCAGACCTGTACGCTCCGTCACCACTGTCCTTCACTGGGGCGTCCTGTGGTGAGAGGGGCTGGCTGGGATTGAAGTAGGCCAGAGGACTTACTCTGCCCCACCTGGAGGTGACACATCAGTGCCAAGACGAGATCATCAGACCTCCTGTCCAACCGGCTTACAATGCACTATGATGATGTTTTAGACAATTCCGAGTGGATTCACATAAGAGGCTGTGCATTATGACAAAGGTTATATTGCTACAAGTGTTAGTCAGATAACCTTCGAAAAATCAGAGGTCATTTTTTCTCACTTTTTCTGTTAATAATCACACATTTCACTGGCACTGATCACTGACAGTTGCTTCATATATTTTGTGGAACTTAAAATATTGTATAAACTTTGAGGCCCCATCAATAACAACACCGATATTTGGCAAAAATACTGCTCAACTGTACTGGCAGTACAAATACAGAACTGCCACCAGTACTGGATTTGGAATTTTAGATTTCCATTAGTGCTTTAACTTGATAGTTGGAGATTATTCCAACATCTTCCTCTATCCTCTCTAAAATGTCTTCCTTATGAACTTCAAGTGGAATTGATGAACATTTTATTAGGTAAAGAGTGAAATATATAACTTTTGCATTCTGCTGATATCTGAATATAATTTAGATTGTCAAAGTTTTTTAAAAGTTCATAAAACCACTTTTTATGTTAAAACATTTTGCATTTGAAAAAAATACTGAGAGTTTGTGTAATGCAAAGTTGTTAGCATAACGTCCTGTAAACCTCTATATCTTTGAATGACTTGAGGTATTATGATGCCAAACCTGTTGCTATGGTAAATGGTTTGATTCTTGCAGAGTAAAAACAAATATGCTTGCTTACAACATGGTTAATTCAGCCTACAGTAAAAAGAAAAAGAGAAAGAAGCAACTCCTCTTGAAGTAATACCAATATTTGCACAGCGATAAAGCAGAGTACCTTCTGCATGGCATGTTAAATGGTTGATTTTAGGACTGTTAGGTAGACTATAAACCAAAGCAGCAGCAGCAAAAAAGTCACCTCAACTACATTATTTCCTGTTTTGCAGAGACAATGGGGTGCATAAAACATGAAGTAAAACATGATATGCATGCACGAGTGGTTTCAAGTGTTTTTAATGCTCCTAAAAGGCTTTGGTTGATTTCCAATCATGCAAATGCTGCCTGAGCTTGCAAAATTCAAAAACCAACACAACATTTTTGGGCAGACTTGAGTGAAATGTTAAATATAAACAAAAAAAAGGGCTGAGTTTGATGCAGCTTGTAGATTTTTCTGGGTTTCACAACAAATACAGTTGGATTGTGTAACTTTACTCAGACATGATGGTGTTTATCCTGAACTGCATTGATTTTTCCAGTAGATTTTCTTTTGCTACTTTGGTTCTGCAAAAAAGGAAATGCAATAAAGAAGCAAACAGGGCAAATGAGAACCGTCTTTAAACACTCAAAGCCTTATTTTCAACCGGCTCCATTTTATAAATAAATCAATTATTTCATTTTTTAAATGTTTTGTAAAAGAGGTGACAGTTGATCTTCAGTCAGTCTGATTTAAAGAACAGATTAAACATTTTCATTTCAGTTCAGTTCTAACATGCAGCATTTAATAATTTCCGTCATGAACAGCTCCTAACATGAAAATCATATCAAGAAATATAATTTATTAGAGACTGTTAGTACAAAATCCACATTTTACCAAAAAAAAAAAAAGACCTACAGGCATGTTTTTTTTAAAAGCAAATGGGTTAAATCTAAAAGGTTTTGGAGGTCAGAGAACAGGTTCAAGTTCAACACTATGTAACTGCTACACCATCATCTTCTTCAAGAATAAAAATTTGTACATTACTGAAAAGTTTGAGTTTTATTGCTTCTGCTTTAAATATTTGAACGATTAATGCCTGTTCACGAGGACGTTTCCATGGTGCAATAGCGGAAATATTTCACTAGATGGCGACAGAGAACATAACTTCGAATGGTACCTGCAGAGCAAAAAGTTTAACCACGAATAACATATTTTGCTGCCAAGGAGCCGGACTCTGGCAGTATTTTAAAACCTCTTGTTGAGTCATTCTACAGACTGCTTGCACACAGCAGATAAACACAATATGAAATAACCCACCTTAGTGGTCTGGATCAGTTCTTCCGTTCATTGCCTCGATCGCAACTCTGGGAATTAGCTTGCTGGAACTAAAATAAAATTTTCTCTCTATTTTCACAGATTTAATTAATGATACAGTAATGCTCTGGTGGAGACAAAATAATCATCTCTTCTCAGTTCAGTTCTTTTTCTGCTTGACTGGTTCATTGGTTGGACCAGGTTCATTGACTAGTCCAACCAGTTCATTTCAGACTGGTTCAGATGCTTGCATTCGCATTTGAACTTTCTCCACATTTAGTCACATTACAAACTTCAGTATATTTTATGTAGTGCTGTCAATCGATTAAAAGGTGTTTTTGAAAATCAGATTAATTAATTAATAAATATTATTGTGACTACTTTTAACTATGAAGTGGAAGGAAAATTATGCTCAACTTAAAATCCCACAAACGTTCAGTCCATCTTCCAGTCCGACACAAACTGTAAACATAAACCTCCATTAATCGAAGCAGCAAGCAGAGCTCTGGATCAGCTGCAGAGACTCACAGCTCAGTAGTGAGAATCTGATCCCTTAAATCTGGACCAAAACCTGTCAGGAGTCGGTGGAGGAGCTGAGACTGATGTGGAGCTTGACCTTCCAGCCCTAGACATACAACCAGAGGCTGCAATGGAACCGTTACATCGATGCATATTGAAATATTAGAATGGCCTAGTTCAAGTCAAGACCTCAAAGTAATTGCAAATTTGTTTTATAAACTGATGATCACAAATGATCTCCATCTAATCTGAACAAGTTTGAGCAATTAAAGAAGACAATTGAGTCAGTGTCTGGATGTGTTGAGCTTAAAGGTGTGCCCACCATTTTAACAGTTTATTTGTTAAAGTTTTGAATACGCTGCATCATTTTCCTTCCATATTACATAAAAGCCCTAAAGGTTTTTTGATTTCTATTACTATTGTAGGTAAAAATGATAAAAGATTCAAGGCCAGGATCATTTTTGTAAGCTTAACTGACAAAACATGCTTTTCAAACAACCACACTCTGGACTGAAAATACAATTTAAAATAATAATTTCTAAGAATAGCTGATTCATGGTTTGGTTTCTTGGAGGAAACATTATGTTTTATGCTTTCATCAATAAAACAGAATTTATGTGCCACTGCCACCTGACAGATTTTGTAAAATAATCAGGAGAAAGTGGAGTGAGACATTTTCATGCTTGACGCTCATCCTCAGCCAATCAGCTGAGTCTGTTCATCTGGTTCATAAATGGCCAGATGAACAGATCCATTGATCTGTTCATCTGTACAAACTGAAGGGCACGAAAAGTTCATCCTGTCATCTCTGCAGATGGTTTGATCACCGTCCACTAATGGAAAAACTGTGCATATAAACATTAATGTATCTTATTGAAAACAAAACAACACCAGGAAGGTGTTTTTCTTTTAAACAATCCTGACAAGAACAGGTTCAGGAATCAACACTAATGGTTTAAAAGATGCCATTTAAAAATGATAAATGATCCCTGTCATAAATACTACATGGTTCCAAATGTTTTAATCAGACGCCACAGAAAGAGTTGAAAAGGGTGATCTGTGACTGTACTAAATAACATAATAATTCCCTACCCCCACCTATTGCTGCACAATACCAGGCCTCTGACTGAAAATAGATTTGTTTATGATAACCTACATGCTTATCAATGCAAGAAGAATTTTATATCCAACTCCAGCATAGATAAACCTTCAGCTATCTGTATATGTTTGTGCAACTTTTCTTTGAAAGATGTGTGTGTGTGTCAGCGTGTGTGTGTGCGCTCGTGTGTTAAATCAGTGTTGTTATGCAGCAACAGAAGACTGAGGCCTTTCTGATGGATGTGAAGGATAAGCAATCAATGAAACTGTTACGGCCCTGACTCTAACAGAAGTCTGACAAATATCCAGTGGAAACAGACTGACAGGATGCATGTTGATACAAACTGTGTTTTTTCCTGTTGTTTTTTTAAAAAGCCAATTTGTTCTCCCATTACCACCTTTTAGTCTTTCACTTCAGAGACGAAAAAAATGCAAAACCAAATTAGCTCAGATCAAACCGAGAGCTTTAATATTAAAAAACAATCTGCTTTTCCAGACGAGTGGAGGAAATAACTGGATGTCCTTGATTTCACTGGTGTTTGTTCTCAGCTCTGCTAGTTTCCATGTAAACACTTTCTGAATTTCTGAATGGTGTTGGAAAAACTCACCAATAAGTCTTCAGTGTCCATGGAGGGCAAACCCAGACAACTGACCTTCCTTCCCTCTCAGCATCAGGGCCGGCACAGTCATTAGTGCTGGAAATAATATCTGCCAGCATAAATCTCAATTACAGCCATTACACAGTGGCTGCATTTCAGAAAAACGCCTCTGGAGGAGACAAGAAGTAATCTGTAATGCTTTACTGATATGTGACTACAGAGGAATAGGAACTGTATATGAAGCTGTAAATAATAAACATGAATTCATGCACGTAGAATTACACTGTGACATATAGGAAACACAGCTTTTATAAAGTGATTTATACTACTATAAATATTTCTCCTCAGTTGTAGAGCTAAAAGAGTAAAAGATTCTGGAAGAATAAAAATATTCCAGTTGTGTATCAACAGTATTTAAAAAACACTCATGCTGGCTGATCTTCAAAGCTTTTATCAGAACCAGCTCGGCCCAGCAGCTTACCGGGTCAGAGAGAAAACACCATTATTTTATTGACGCATAGAGAGACTGGAAAAATCAACTTCATCCATTAGTTTGGACTGCAGAGTCACTGACTGGCTGTTTGTGAGGAAAACTGAAGAGTCATGTAGGTTGCCTATTTACGTTCATTATTGCTGTGATTTATGATCATTTAGGGTTTGTTTTTTTTTAGTACCTTTTACACATCAGCATTGACAAACCATACAACAGTTTAAATTATTTTTATGAAAATCACTTTCAGGTTTATCCTTTTACATGTAACATCAGCACACATTACATATAAACACAGCAAGCAGAGTAACAAATGCTTTGACAGCAATAAAGACAAATGTATTTTTTCCTTCCTTTCAAATACTGGCTCTACAGCTATGCCACACAAATCGAGACATTTCCCTTTTCTAAGTCTTTTAGTCTCTGATCTTTGCTGCTTTTATTTTCAGTTTTAGCTATTATGTGGCCCAGTGTTCAACAGAAGAAACTGCTAGCTGTTACTGACATTTCCCTCCTCAGTCTTCTCTCTTGTTTATAGCTGCTTTTTATTTTATAATCTTCAGTAAGTATCTACATAAATAGACTTTTCTGCCCTTTGCCAGTGAGCTGACCCAGCTCCTCTTATCACACCTGCCCCTGTTACTTGAATTAGCTCCAGTGTATAAATGACAGCAGTAACTGTTCCTACTAGCTGAAACCAGCTGTTGTCCTTTGGGATTCATATCATTTCTTTGGAACAGAATCTGTTTCTTGAAGTTCTTTACTTTGACTCTGCCTCTCAGTGCCTGTTAGATCTTTGCATGTTATTTGCAGACTTATGCAATGTTAGCTATTCAGAATGAACACAAAATTTAGCTTCATGTTTCAACTGTATGTGACTTGCTACATATGCTGCATTTCAAACGTCTGGGAAATAATTTGTTCAGTTTATAGTTATTAGCTGGAGAACGCAACATAATTCAACTCAAAGCAAAGGCGTCCAGCCAAGATG
This sequence comes from Gambusia affinis, assembly GCF_019740435.1. NCBI lineage: Eukaryota > Metazoa > Chordata > Actinopteri > Cyprinodontiformes > Poeciliidae > Gambusia > Gambusia affinis. The sequence goes on along the minus strand of NC_057868.1, from coordinate 45,075,194 downwards.
TTTCTTATGTTTCTCAGTAAGAGACGCATGAGGAGAATTAGGCAGCGTTCATGCTGCAGCTTGAAGTGACCCAATTACAATTTTTTGTCAAATCGGATTTTTTTTGCTGTGGCAGTTCTCATTTCCAAATAAATGCAACTTGTATGTGTTCTGCATTGTGAAAGGGCGAATGACCTGAAAGTGTCCCGCATGCGCAGTAAAGGGTGCAATAACTTCAGTGTTCTCAGTGTTCTCCCAACCGCCATAAAAAGAAGTGACTTTAGACTTTAAACTTTAGGCTGACTTTATTAACATTTTGCATGCACAGGGTGTATACAGAGCATTTCGCTGCAGGTTGCAGAAGTAAATTTGGAAGCTAATGGTGGCTAGCTTACATTTAAAGTTTGAGCAGCATATTATCATCTTAATCCTCATTTTAGTCCGAAATGATTGTATTTCTTCCCGCCAGCGTATCAGGACACAGAATAGTGACATTAGTCGGTATCAGGGGCACTCAAATTGATGAATCGACCTGGACATTAGGTCACATTTCAGTCGGATACAGCAGGATTTGAGCCTGCTGTCTCTCATCGATATGTATCATTCATCCAAGTGGCCTGGGTCTCATTTGAAAAGAACTCGACTTGTGTTATTCAGACTGTCATGAAAATATCGAATCTGGGTCACATTATGTAAAAAAAAAAATCTGAATTGGGACTGCAGTATGAACACAGCCTAAATGTTTTTGTCTGTTTGAACATGTGAAGACTGGTAAGAAACATTATTGAACATTACAGAACCTAAACTATGAATCCAAAAGCGTAAAAGTCCAAAACCATCTGAGAAACCAAGTCAAGCTAAACTGAATTTATTTTAGTAAAGATGATCTTGGTTATTTACAACAAGTCTCACATACTGTGATGATTTTCTTGGCCACCTGATGGACAAAAGAGTTGCTTATGTAAATTCATGTTTCCTGCTATATTCTGTGAACAATTTAGATTCTTGTTCTGTTGAGACAATTGTAACTTAACCTCTCATGCAGTTTAACTAGCGGCTTTAAGATGAAGTGATGATATCCACCTCAAACTCTGTTTCCATTGGCAACAAGGTGTGCAACCCTGCTGATGCTTCACAGTGAAAAGTGAAATAACACACTCCATGTAGTTAGTTTCATACAGGCCTTCAGTGATCAAACGAAACAACAAAGAAAAATGTTTCCATTGCAGTTATGCAAAAATAAACCAATGAACCACCTCATCATAGAAACTGGAATGTTTTTTCAAAGTTGGTGTTTCCATTATCAAATTTATTTTTTGAAATGTTAGATTGTCCATATTAGTGAGTTTTCACTCAATGACTGCTGGAATGAAGATAGGCGGCTGACAAAAACATGGCTGGACGCTTCCCAAGAGAAACAAGGAAGGAAAACTGCTTGAAACTGGGAAGCAGTGGATAAAAAAGAGAGATACTTTATTTTTAAACAGGGCTTATGTCACAAAATAATATCATTGAGAAAAAATGGGATGACTTTAAACAGAGTCTGACTCTCCTTTGAATAATTCAAAAATCCCAGCAATGAAACAATGCAACTCTCAACAAAAATGAACATTGTGACATTCAGGAAGCTTGTAAAAAGGCCACAGAGAAGGTGAGCAATAAAACATAAAATGGCTCTAATAAAATATGAGAGGGACTATTTCCTCTGCCTGACAACAAATTCTGACAATAGTTTTTCAGCTATTTCCTGAAGTTGACATTTCAAATGTCTAATGTTTCCTCCACCAACAACAATACCTATAATATATTTTATGATCTCCTATTTAGTAGTGTATAACTGATGTAGAAGGAAAAGCATGTATGGTTTTAATTTAGTTTTTATAAGTAATCTCACTATAAATTCAGCTGGAGGTTAAATAGAATGATTTAAATCTAAACATATTGATCAATCAAAATGGCCCTGTCAAAGTGTAGATCTTGAACCCGGTGGAGAATCTCTGGTAAAACTTTAAAGGTGATGTTCACAGATGTTTTCTCTTTTTGAAAAGGATGAGTGAAGAGGCATCAGGAGGCTGATTGCTTTGCTCTTTGTTGTTTTTGACAGAGGGACAATAAAAACTCATGCAGAAAAGGCAACCAGAAAATTTTAAGTGTGAATGTGACTCTGGGTTTCATTCTTTTTTCAACTCAGGTAGAAAATATTTATTGATTCCCTCTTTATTGCCTCAACAATTTGCCATCTTACGTTAACAGCTTGGCTGAAACTAAAAAGGTCTTTTGGTGCCTTGACTGAAATTGTGAAAAGGAAGAGATGATGTAAAAGCATAATTAGCATATTTCACAAACTTAATCTAAGCTGCGCCAAAGTGAAACAGTATCTGTGGTTTAGGTTCATTTCAAGACATTGTGAGCTCAAAGGAAAAAATAAAGGCTTTATGGAGGGCGAAGAGGTTTTAATGCCTCTGTCCCATGTAAACGGGAAGATGAAGGTAAAAGAACAAGTTAGCAGTTTCCAAGAAAAAATGAGAAAACGCAAATAAAGAAGATGTGAAAGGGTGCAACTCAGGGCATAAGAGATGAAGCTCAAGGAAAAAAGATATGAACACATTAAAATGGACAAATTTAAGTCATAAAACTTTTCCAACCCAATGTCTGTTAAAGTGTGACTGTGACATCAGTAAGATTGCATTTAGAGGTTGCAGCTGGGTCAAATTCTCTGCTTTCAGTCAGGAAGCTTTCAGAGAGTCGATCTGATGTAGAGAGGCAGCTGCTGTCAGGAAAAACCAGAACATCTGCAGGAAAGTCTGAGTGATCTCCTGCAAAACATTATGACAGGCACATTTCATAAACAAGATGAAAAAAATTTATAAAAAGAATTCAGGAACTGCACTGAGCAAACTTTAACAAACAAGAAGTTATTAAAAATCCCAACGCTGTAATAAAAAAACAAAAACTAAACAGTGACACAGCACTGAACTGAGATTTGTACACAACTCTGCCAAAACTCTGTTTTTTCTGCACAGTTCTTTCTGTGCAGAATATTTCAGAGCTACTGGTGTCTCTGTAGAGCTGATGCTGCAGAAAACCTACAGAAAAAAGTTCTGCTCAGATTATGAATTCAGCTGCAAGAACTCCTAAACCAGAGCCCCAAACATTTTGCTTGAGCATCCCTGTAAATATTATGTAAAATATTTGTTTGCCTATTTGTTGAAACCATGTTGTGACTGTATGAATCAAATAATCTGTGAAAAAAATCAAGTTCCTCAGCCTTCTCCCAGTGCAAACCCGAAAAAACCAATCAGAGTCAGGAGTCTTAGTGCTGTCAATCATGCCTCTTGCTCTCTGATAGGCTATAGCTTCTCCCTATCAGCAGCGCCTGGCTGAACACTAAGTTTAGTTAGCATAGCCACCAGTGATGGTGGATAAACAGTTCTCTTGGAACGGTGAGTTGTTTCTGTGCTACTAGCACATTTAGCAGCATGTACATGAGAAGATTGACAGCACTAAGACTCTGCCTCCTGCCGGTCCTTCAGAAAAGATGAAGGAAATCAATCTTTTCCCAGATTTTCTGTTTCCCAGATTACTGTGACGACATGTTGACATTTTATATAAAAGTTACTGCAGCTTTAAGAACGCTGTGGAAGAGGAATCTGCCCAGGAAGTTTGTGTTGGAGCAGAATCCACTCAAGGACATTTTGTTTTCACTCTTAACTTTGTTGGGTGTTAAATATTCTGCTCTTTCAGAGGTCTTGCCACTCATTTATTGTGTGAGGAACTGGTCTCATTTCTAAATCTACAGTAATTGATGTACATAGATTACATACTCATCTATCTTATACGCTGTCTAAACAAGGTGAATTAATCATTCAGCATCATTTAACACTAGAATAAACAGAACTGCATTGGTTTGTTTTTCATCATCATGTCCCTAACAGTTCAAGGTCTGAACTGATTATAGTGGAGCAGGTCCAAGAGCTTGGCTCACAATCAGCAAATACTTACCTAATAAATACAAACAAACTGTCCTAAAGACTTAAGGTAGTCATAAAGAACATGAATTGTAATTAAATGGGAAATTTTTAGAGTTATTGTAAAAACTGAAAATATGAATATTTGAAAGAAACTTGCCCTTCTGGTATTTTAAAAATATGTTCTTATCATGTGCACCTGATCTGTTAATGTGTCATTTTAGCCATTTGGCAATGATCCACTGTGTTTTCAATTGTAAGTTTTGGAATACTTACATGTATGATAGAATATAACAAGATTGATTATGATTTATTTATAATATATAGTTTTCTGTTGCTCTTTAGTAACTTCAAATCAGTTTAGATGTAATAAACTTCAAGTTAAATATTGCTGGAAGGTTAAGTAATGTAACTTTAGTCATAACAAAAATCTCATATATAAATTCATAAACTATATTTCTGAGTAGAATCCAGCGGTGCTGCTGTGGGTGTTGGGGAAGAACACAATGGGGATTCAGAGGTAGCTTTGTAAGAACAATTATAGCTCATCTATCTTTAATATCCCATTCAGTTTCTCCCTCTCCTCCTACAGAGACGTATTCACCTCTGTAATTATTATCCCAGCTGGTGTCTGCTTCAGAGAAATCAGACCTGCTGCCTTTCAAAAATGATTGATGTGGACAAAAAAATGCAAAGAAAACAAAAAGTATTTAGATTGTTTACTGTGCCCTGTGGGGGAATACACACATCTTTGTTAAAATATTGCTGCATTCTACGATAGTTTATAAGATCATTTCTTTGATTATGTCATACATTAATTCTGGTTTCATTTGCAATACAGTGTCTTTCCTTGCCAAAGATCCTCAGTGGTTTGGCTCAGTGACTCCGTCTGCAGTTTGTCCTGCTTCTGCTGTAGTCTTGAAACATGAATCTTTTTCTTTTTCTCCTTCAGGGAGAAAAAAATAAATTTAAGAAAAAAATATATTTGTCTATATTCATATAGTAAAGTGACTTCATTATTTATTCACATATTGTTCTGAAAGTTGTCACTGAATTGCACATTTGGGAGAGCGCTAACGCTTACCTTTAATTTAGACAACTACAAAAAGTCTGAAATAGAATGTCTTTAAACATTTGAGACTTGCTTTTTAAAACCCTTTTTTGAAGGTAATGGTTTTCAAATAACTTTCAAAGTTTTAATTATTACTTTAAGAAGTTTTAGAAATTTCTTCTGACTCACTTTTTGTTTCCTTGATGCCAACAGATTAAAAAAAAACTTAAACTTTTATTTTTCCTATTTTGTCTGGTGAAGTTGTTTTAGAAATGAAAAGAAATTAAATTAATTGTTTTACTGCACCTTGCTTTCAAAGACCACCAAGTGATCAACCCAAATTTTGGACAATCAGTAATACATAAGCTCAGGCCACTTTATTAGGCACATTTGTTTCAAATACCTTTTGTTTTTACAGCACATCAACCAATGTGATACAGCAAATATTCAACATAGTGTATTAATTACATCAATGATCAGTGATCAATGATCAGTGATCAATGATCAGTGATCAATGATCAGTGATCAGTGATCAGTGATCAATGATCAGTGATCAGTGATCAGTGATCAATGATCAGTGATCAGTGATCAGTGATCAATGATCAGTGATCAGTGATCAGTGATCAATGATCAGTGATCAGTGATCAGTGATCAATGATCAGTGATCAGTGATCAGTGATCAATGATCAGTGATCAGTGATCAGTGATCAATGATCAGTGATCAGTGATCAGTGATCAGTGATCGGTGCTATGATATTTAAGCCATAATAGCCTGAATAGTCAGTTATCATTACTTAGAACTATTATTGCTTTTCCATTATGAACAAGAACTGTTTATGTATCTCCCTGTATTCATTTTATGTTATACATCTTATTTTAGTCAACTTATAACAATTTCACAATACTGTATTTTTCCCGTACTGAAATTAAATTATAGTATAACATGTTTATTGTGTTTTGTTGTCTGGTCAGAGATCTTCAGAAAGCACATCAAATTTAAATAGATGTTATCTGTCTATCTGTCCGTCCGTCTGTTAACATCTGTTTATGTTTCTGGAGTACTAGTTCTGTTCAGATGATGCTTTTGTTTTTGTTCTAACTCCTTTTAAATAAATGTCTTATGGTATCTGACGCTGCAGTGCTGAGAGGTTTGTGCAGTTCAAACAGACAGTTTCCTGAGACAAATGTAAAAAATAGTTCTTATCATCATATTGATCATTATCAAAATAATAACAAAATATTGTAATAAAACTTTAAGTCCATATCGCCCAGGCCTTCTTTTGATTAAAAGATTAAAACTAGATTTCTTGATATTAAAATATAGTTTTAGAAATGTCCCTATTCTGTTCTGTTTCTTCTCTTTACATTTATAAACTCGTTGTGATCCACCAACCTGACATGAAAATGCGCAACATATTCACATCTTAAAATTTATATCTATTCTATATTGTTTCCATCTATTTCTTACCAATATTTCTGAAATATTGAAACAAATATTGTGAAAACAAGCTGTTAGCAGCCATGAGACATCTTCACCAACAGACTCCTGTCCTGACTTCCGTTCCTGTTGGGAATATCTGGTGTTGTGGATCTATATCTCGCAAGTTGATTGCTGTGGAGATCTATAAATCCAATAGTGAAATAATTGCATTATGGCTGTTAAAGCTTTGATGATGGATCATAAATCCAGTTTATGAGCAGCGCTTGGTTCTAATGCAGCAACAAGAACACAATTCTGCGGTCTGTGGATCTGTATGTCTGTTGGTTGTTTGTCAAATATCAGATGGTGTTTTTATAGACCTTTAGCTGCACTTTTTAATCTGTAATTATAGTAAAGTTCATGTTCTCTCAATTTTCATGATTTTGGACAGAATTTTCTTTTCTTATAGGCTTAATTTTTTTAAATAATTTCTCACAATATTCTCAAACCTTTAGTACTAAATAATCATTTTTGTACTCAAATGCAAAATAATACCTTAAGCAAGGATTTGGCACCTCATAGAGATTACTAAAAAAAAAAAAAAAAAACAAAAAAAAAAAACAGCTGTCCCTTTAATATGAACACTGCTGAAACTACTTCCATTAAATTAAAAGTGCTACTGGATAAGAGCCTGACAGCATGAGTGCCCAAGACTCATCAAATGAATTAGGAGGAGTGTAAAGACCTGGAGCTGTGGCTGGGCAGCACTCTGAATTAAAAGCATCACAGTCTCCATCAGCAAGGCTAAAAATAGACCAATCAGAAAAAAAAGAAAAAACTTTTTCAGAAAGCGTGGCACAAACTTATTATGTAATCGTTTTGGTGTTAAAGGAAGGTGGAGGTTCAGCGCAGACAGCCACCAGACCGAAGGTGATAACCTTAACACCGGGGGAGCAGGATTAGCCACTTAACGCACTCTGCTATTCCCCATTTAATTAAAGCTCTTTAAACTGGGTAATCCACATGCATTATGAAAGACTTATAATAATAGGTTTATCAAAGGACAGAATTCAAAAGGTGGTGCCTTTTTCCCCTGGCATGCTTTGGTTCAGGTGATGTTTTCATTTATTTAATTTGCTGGAAATCTTATCTTTTCAATTTCATTTGATCAGTTTTACAATGGGATGCAACAAGGAACGTTAAAGTTTAGTTTGTCGGATTTCCAAAACTAATTCATCCTACCACTAAAACTATAAAGCATTATGTATGTAAAGTAAAACACAAGAGTACTGTAATAAAAAAGTCTGTGTGAATTAAGATCCACAGTGGCTGTCATTATTACAGGTTTGGTCGCACAAGGTCAACCCCAAGGAAAACTTCCTAATCAAAAAACAGATATCAACATGAACCTTACCAATGCTAACAATTTGCAAACAAGCAAACAGAAAAGACGAGAATAGCAGAAATTCACAGAGGAAAACAAAATGATTCCCTTTGTTTTGTGAGAGCAGCAGAAAGTCTCTGGCGGTTTCCTGGAGGCTGGATCCTCTGGTGGTTCTGGTTCCACCCGGGACGTCCAGTCAGAAGAACCACTCTGCTCCTGCTTTCCACCATTTCAACTGAAAAACTCATACAGTTTTTCACAATTTTATTTAAATAAGATAGATAGAAAAATCTCATGACTGCAGGTAGTGATGTGGATTTTGTTCCTAAAGTTTAGTAAATGTGATTACAGTCCCTGAACTGGGAATGAACTACTTCACATCTTCCTGCATGTCGTGGACTGTCATGGTTTCCTTTTGGTTTACCAGTCTGAGCTCAGCTTAACTGCAGGAGCTTCACATGGTTTAGTGGAGAGGATGGGCCGTTCAGGCTTTTCTCAGATCCAGGTCAGGTTAGCTTGTCATTGTGGTTCATAGCATGGAGATCATTAATCACTTTAAGTCTGACCCTCCTCTGAGGCCAGTTAGACATTTTACACTCTAGTGGACCAGCCCTGTTTAGTCCAATCTAATCAAATTCTGGTTTGAACTCTGGTTTGTTTAGGAAGGTGGGAATGCATTTAAGAACTCTGATTTGAACCAATAAGGTTACAGAGGTCTCACCTTGTGTCCCATGTTTGCTGACAGAAAACATGTATTGAAGTGTAACAGATGTGTAACAGTTAGTGGACGAGAGAGAAAGAATGAGTTTAATGGCTGAAGCTTCATTTTCTAATCATAACTAACTTACCATCTCCACCCTGAGCATGAAGAAGGAGAATGATCTCATCTGTATAAATCATGCTTGCGAAGCTGTTTTGTTTCTGTTTTTGTGACACGGTCCCAGATGACTAAGTTATTCTGGACGCTATTTACTTATTTATAACTGAGGCCGAATAAATCATATGCTGGACTGAAGATGACTCGTTGATGAATGCGCTCTAACTCTGAGTTCCTTGACTGAAGGACAGACATTCAGGCTGATCGCTGAGCAGCAGGAGGATTTTATCCATGAACCAAACCTTCACAGAGAGTTACCTGTCCTTCTTCTTTTTCTATTGGACCAATCTACACAACAATATAAATATTTCACACAAATCTGAAATCTTAGAAGTCAAAAACAGAAAAAACAGAGCTGAAATGTTTCCAGAGCTACAGAGCAACAAAGAGTTGTGTGAGCAAATATTTGACAAAAACAGAGAAATTATTTGAATCTTGATTTCTAAACGCAGAGCTGCAGCTTTGTTCAGGGACGTCTGCAAAATATTCCAATAAAGCAGTGGAAAGTTTTGTTGATCAAAAATACATATTAATCTCTTCTTAATAGTTTACATTAATTCATTCAGAGACAGATGAGCCTAATTACCTCATAAAGCTGCTTCTAATGGGACTTTCCAAGTTTCTAGCTTCTTATTATAACAGCCGTAATTGTGTAGTGGCTCTTTAAGATACTCTAGTATCGCTAATGATGTCACAAGTATCTGCCACTGCTTCTTTGTACAAAGCGTGGGAGAAACGTGCTACAGATGGACAGATGAACCGAAACGGACATGTTAGCTCCCTAACATGTCCGTTAGGGAGCTAACATGTCCATGAGCAGAGTCCATGAAAATGGACTCTGCTCATTTTCATGTTTGAAATATAGCAGCCGTTCAACCGGGCTTTGTAAGGTTGAACAGCTGTGCAGCCCTCAATAGAATCATTTTAAATGTAAAATAAAAATACCAACTCTTCTTGTCTTAAAGGGGCAGTATCATAATTTTCAGCCACTCAGGGCCATTTTATCAAGTTACCAAGTTATCTTCAGTTTTTAAAAAATGTGTATATGAAACCTGAAGAAAACTTTATATTTTGCTGCCTTGAATTGGGACTCTGTCTCTTTGAGAGGCTGCGACTCTTTCAGACGCTTCAGCACATCATCACAATGCTTCTCATGCTCTCTTATGCTGTTTAACTGTTTGGAGTACCGACCTGAGAAATAGTTTGTACAATGTGTTTGCTAATTCTTTGCTAATTGCTGCTCCCACTAGACTGGAGGAGCTGAGTGGGGAAATCATGGAGGAGGTAAATGGAGGAGTAAATGTTAAAAACATTGTTTTCTATAATATTGTCTTTAATGTTAATATGAAATGTCTTGAATCTTTCCCATTGAAATGAATGTTCATCATAACTTTTTTGATACTGTTTAATAAATATAACTTTGATGCTGGTTGCAGCAGAGGGTATGTTATTACTCACCTTCTTATGAGCTTCACAGATTTTCCTCAGAATAAAATCAGTTTATCCTCTGCTGGGCTTCTGTTCATATTACTGTCAAAACCCCCTTTAAGATTTTCCTAATTTATTGTGATTTATGACTTATTTTAATATATTTTCTCAAAGTTTGTTGTTGAGTTACTGTTGTGGGTAACAATTCTCCTTATTCCCACACTGTTAGCCTTTGCTGTATTTTCTACAGCTAAATACCGCAAAATGCCCAGTAAAACTAACATAAAACATCTTTACAATTAGTTACTGTAATTTGCATTGCATTATGGGTAAAGGACATAGTATTACAGTAACTTACTGTATGTTTTGAAGTTGCAGTAATTTACTGTTTACACATTGCAGTAGTGGTACTGTATTTATAATGTCTTGCACTGTTAGCCTTTACTGTATTTTTTACAGCTAAATACCACAAAATGCCCAGTAAAACTAACATAAAACATCTTTACAATTAGTTACTGTAATTTGCATTGCATTATGGGTGTAGTACATAGTATTACATTAACTTACTGTATGTTTTGAAGTTGTAATTTACTGTTTACACATTGCAGTAGTGGTACTGCACTTATAATGTCTTTGCGCTGGCCATGTAAGAATTCTATTTGATTTCCAACGGTCATCATAGATGTTTCATCGTGGTTCCCTGTTTCTGTATTTTTACTCCTTTAGTGGTTAACATATTTTTAAGGCAGAAAGAGAGCGTGTACTTTTGTTTTTTCACATCCTAGCTAACATTAATATGCAGTTTATCTGGCTACGTCATCAAGGGTGGCTTCGCTTCCAACGTTTTTCTGATGACGTTTGTTTTAAACTCCGAAGCTTTTTCCGTCCAAGTGCAAGTGCAGCTCTGTCGCCGTGCTGTGGGCTCACACTGCTTCAGCTCTTCGCAATACAGGTAAAAAACACTTCTTAGAAAACTGTTTGAAGCCAATGTATATTTTAGATGGAGCTAACGTAACTTATAGCATCATGCTATAATGCTATAACTTAGCATGAGGTGAAAGATAGAAAAATATGATGGTGTTATTTTTTGAGCTGGTTCGGAATTAACGTTAGCTAAGGTGCTAATTTTACCGAAGGTTTTAGCTTGACTTTTGCCGCTAAATCTTCCTCGAGCGACTAGCTTTGGGTTGAGATAAGCTCAGTGCTGAGTGTCTGTTAGCATTGTTGTTACATCCTTTGTCGAACAATATAACGTTAACTGATAATTGATCCCCCTTTTTAAAAAAAATAACTAATAACTAATTATCTAATTATTTTATTAGATAATAAAATAATCTAATAACTGTTCATTTGTTTAAACCATGACGTTGCAAATGTTAAGAGTGCAGATTAGCTAGGTCAACAAGGATGAATTCTAACTTGTTCTTTTTTTTTCTTTTTGTCAGATGACTTTTTTTTTTTAACTCCCAAGCTTTTTCCCTTCAAGTGGCTGTGCAGTTCTGTCCTGCTGAGTGCTAACATAGTTTCAACTCTTGAAAAGACAAGACAACAGGTAAAAAGACAGCTCTTCAAACATATTTGAAGCCACAAAATAGTCTGGAAATGTAGAGGAGCAGTTAACCTAATCTATAACTTTGAGCTTGCTACAGCTAGTTAGCCTGCTAAAGTACCATTACATCTCCAACATAGTGTATAAGAGTCTGTAAATGAGGACAAAGGTGGAAAACATTCAAGTGGTATCTGTTATTTTTTGAGTTAGTTCAGCAGGTGGACAAAAAAGTTAATTTCCAAGCCTGGTTCCATATAAGGACTGTTCACCTGTTTAAACCATGCTCTTGCAAATTTAAAGTTAAGTCAGTACTAACAGGTGCAACTATGTACAGGTGTAAATTCTGCAGTATTTGTACTTCATAATTTAGAGAATTTTGTACTCATGTGAAGAAACATCAACACACAGCTAATTATCAGTTTCGTTGTGGAATAGAGCAATGTCCTACTTCCGTCAGAGAAAAAGAAAACATTTCGAAGAAAAAGACTCAATCTTCATCTTGGTTGATGTAATTTTATATCGACTCTTAACTTAAAACACACATCTTAAATCAGAATTGTTCAATTAATTTGTTAAAGGTATCAATTCACCCAAATCAAAATATTTTGTTAACCCATATTGTACTTAGCCATTCAGATACTGTATTTGTGGAATGTAATGCTTTAAAAAATGCATTTAGCCTCACAAACTGTCATTCACATCCGCTGTTTCAGAGTGGTAGCAGGATGTAGGGGTAAAGTCTAGTCTAGTCTCCGGGGTGAGGTTCTCAAAAACCTCTTGTAATCTGGGTGAACTGGCCCTTTAAATATAAATTACTACCAGTAATTCATATTTAAGAGTTTTCCTTTTATGTTTCAAAGGTATCTTCCACCAAGATGTCTGTTGAGATGGAAATGACCTTACCTACAACACCAAGGGTAATCATGCTTGGTAAGAGGAATATTTTCTATCACTATAATTTTTTTGTAGCAATGTATGTAATAGTTATGGTAGTCTGTACTTTTACTCACTAGCGTTAGCCTGACAAGGGTTTGTCTATTTTAGGAAATAGCTTGATGTCTGCAACCCGGTGGATGGTCAGTATGGAGGAGAAGGTATTTTTCGAGCCTGAGCAACTACATGACTTTGCCAGCGTCCTTGCTGTCTTTTTGGGTCATATTATGACTTCAATCTGGAGTATCAGGAGTCAGCATCCACCACGCTGGAGATGATACAACGGTAAGTACTCTACACCAAGCCATTTATGAATTAAATTTAATGACAGTTTGACTGATGATGAAGAACCATAGCTGATTGCTGTATTGTATGTCTTCATTTAAAAAAATACAATTAATATATTTTATTTCTGTTAAAAGGTTCTTTGTGAGGATCAATCCAGATGTTGGTACCAAATGCACAGCCAAAGTCAGTACAAGCCGCAAGACGGGAAGTCTTCTCAAGAGGAAAGTAGTCAGTGTCAACTCCCGGATCAACACCTTCCTCAAACGACTCGCTGAATTTGAATAGAGGACTTCCAACTAGGTAAGCATTTTACCAAATGTTTATTATTTTATTGTCTTTATTGTCCACCAACAAAATGACTAAAAAGATTGTTATGACATGTTGTATTTCATCGTCTCCTTGGGGACACTTGCAGGGTCTCAATACAGTACGCAATCGTTTGAATTAGTGAAGACTGACTGACTGCTTTTGCCATAAACAATCCAAAAACCTGAAGTGAAGCCAGTCCTGCTCATTCTTTATGCAGCTTCTATTATCACTTCAGTGCAATTGATTTTTTTTTAAACAAATTATCACCTTAATGCTGCTTTATACCAATGGTTTTATGCATTTGGACATTGTCACTTCAGCTTAATTTGTCAGCCTTCCTGTCGATTTGAAAATGTAGATAACTTCCTGACCATCTCATGACCTCCCACATCGTCTTATTCTTTACAGTTCAGCTTCCACAAGATGGATCTCACTGATTTTGTTTGACGAATGGAATAAAAGTTCTTCTGATGTAGGAAATGCATCTGATATAACAATATTTATTGATATGAATGCCTACCATATAGTACATTATCACACTTGCACTGTTTTTGTGATGTATTGTGTAACAGTGCACATTTTAACTGCTTTCTGACAATGCAGCCTCTGCTGGTTTTTGACTGTTCACCATTTGAATGATATACGTGTTCATGTTGGTGCATACCTGATGTGGTACATAAAATTTGTAGTGCCCAATTTTTTTAGTTGTTCTTTTGTTGTACAGTGTGCAACAAATAGAAAAGGTTATGTAAAGATTGTTACTGTTATTGGATCCAGATGCATTCAAGTGTCCATATTGAATGAAATACAGTTCATATTCAAATGAAGTTAAGTATATTCTATATATTTTTAAAAGTCAGTCTTTTAATAGTTTATGGCTGGTACTTGATGCACACGTTCATGTTGCTACATACATGTGCCATAAAAAATATTGACATGACCTGTAGTGTGTTCTATGGTTTTGTTGTTTTATAGCACATTATATTGTATTGTGACATTGTTCTTTATGACATTGTGAATATATAAATGGATTTTATTTCAACAAATCTGCTGAAAATAAATACCTGTTTTTATTCACAGTACTTGGACTAAAATTTCTTTTATGAAATTTTTCGGTTTATGGTAAAATATTCTTGTATTAAAAAATGTAAACTTTAATTTACAGTAAAACTGACATTATGTTGTGAAACAAGTTTACAGTAGACCAGCTTTACTATAAAATACATTTACAGTTTTATGCTATAAACTACATTTACAGTAAAGCAGTTATAACTGTAAAGCACACTCACAGTAAAATTAACTGTGAAATATCATGACAGTAAAGGTACTGTGGAATTACAGTAACCTACTGGCACTGCCAGTGTTGTGTGTTACTGTAGAATTACAGTAACTTACAGGCAACACTGTTGCCAGTAAGTTACTGTAGAATGAATTACAGTAACTTACTGGCAACACTGTTGCAGTAAGTTACAGAATATACAGTAACTTACTGGCAACACTGTTGCCAGTAAGGTACTGTAGAACAGTACTTACTGGCAACAGTGTTGCCAGTAAGGTACTGTAAATTACAATAAAAGTCAAAGTGTTGTAATCACAACGTCTTTAAATATAAAACTACCAGTAATTCATATTTGGAGTTTTCCTTTATGTCAAAGGTATCTTCCCAAGATGTCTGTTGAGATTGAAATGATTACCTACAACAATTAAGTAATCATGCTTGGTAAGAGGAATATTTCACACTATAATTGTTTTGTAGCAATGTAGTTATGGTAGTCTGTTTTTACTCATTAGCGTTAACAAGTTTGTCTATTTTAGGAAATAGCTTGATGTCTGCAACTGGATGGTCAGTATGGAGGAGAAGGTATTTTTCAGCCTGAACCATATGACTTTTGCCAGCCCTTGCTTTTTTTTAAGTCATATTATGTCTTCAATCTGGAGTATCAGGAGTCAGCATCCACCACGCTAAGATAACAATGGTAAGTACTCTACACCAAGCCATTTATGAATTAAATTTATGATGATGATGAAGAACCATAGCTGATTGCTGTTGTATGTCTTCATTTTAAAAAATACAATTCATATTTTATTTCTGTTAAAGATTCTTGTGAGGATCAATCCAGATGTTGGTACCAAATGCAAGGCCAGTCAGTAAGCCGAAGAGGAAGTCAAGAGGAAAGTAGTCAGTGTCAACTGGATCAACACCTTCCTCACCATGCTGAATTTGAATAGAGGACTTCCAACTAGGTAAGCATTTTACCAAATGTATTTTTATTGTCTTTATTGTCCACCAACAAAATGACTAAAAAAGATTGTTATGACATGTTGTATTTCATCGCCTCCTTGACATTTGCATCTCAACACAGCACGCAATTTTGAATTAGTGAAGACACTGACTGCTTTTACCATAAACATCCAAAAACCTGAAGTGAAGCCAGTCCTGCTCATTCTTATGCAGCTTCTATTATCACTTCAAATTGATTCAAACACTATTTTATGCATTTGGACATTGTCACCAGCAATTTGTCAGCCTTCCTGTCGATTTGAAAATGTAGATAACTTCCTGACCATCTCATGACTTCCATATGTTATTCTTACAGTTCAGCTTCACAAGATGGATCTCACTGATTTTTTTAATGAATAAAAGTTCTTCTGATGGGAAATGCATCTGATACAATATTTATATATGAATGCCTACCATACAGTACATTATCATTATCACACTTCATGTTACTTGTGTAAGTGCAATTTAAGTTTCTGTTAACTGCTTTCTGACAATGTGCCTCTGCTGGTTTTTGACTTCACCATTTGAATGATATAATGTGCCTTGCATACCTGATGTGGTATAAAATTTTAGTGCCCAATTTCTTTAGTTGTTGTTCTTTTGAACAAATAAAATGTAAAGATTGTTACTGTTGATCCAGATGCATTCTGTCCATATTGAATGAAATACAGTTCATATTCAGTTAAGAATCTATATTTTTTAAAGTGTCTTTTTGATAGATTATGGCTGGTACTTGATGCACGTTTAAAAGATACATGTGTGCCATTTGACATGACCTGTAGTGTTCTATGGTTTTGTTGTTTACAGCACATTATATTGTATTGTGACATTGTTCTTGACATTGTGAATATATAAATGGATTTCATTTCAACAAATCTGCTGAAAATAAATACCTGTTTTTATTCACAGTATTTGGACTAAAATTTCTTTCATGAAATTTTTGTTTATGGTAAAATATTTTTTGTATTAAAAATGTAAACTTTAATTTACAGTAAACTGACATTATGGAAACAAGTTTACAGTAGACCAGCTACTATAAAATACATTTACAGTTTTATGCTATAAACTACATTTACAGTAAAGCAGTTATAATCAAAGCACACCACAGTAAAAATTAACTGTGAAATATCATGACAGTAAAGGTACTGTAGATGATTATGACCATGCTGCATAAGGTTGTAGAATGGTATTACAGAACTTACTGGCATGTGAGTAAGGTACTGTAAAAATGAAAAGTCTGAATATTAATATAAACATTTTTAATTAGATTTTTTCAGATGATATAAATGCAGGTGATACTAATCAACAAATATAACATAAAAAGCTGTTTGAAAGAATTTATTATACAGAAATGAAGCCAGAATAGAATGTTTTAAGGCAGACATTTTGCTATGTTGAATTAAAAACAAGTGTTTTATATTTCAAATGCATATCTTAAGCTTCTGAATTTTTTAGCCACTCATGGAAAGTTAAGGAGAAAAGCTGTTGTTGAATATTTATTACAATGCCATTTAGAATTCATGAAGTGAATCATTTCAAAGAAAAGTTATTTAAAGAACAAATAAAAAGTCTGGTATTATGACAAACCTTTGAATATGACTTCTCAGTTTTGTATGTTGATCTTGACCAATACAGAAACACCAGTTGACTTATTAGATTGTTTTTGGTCTGACCTAAACTTATCTGTGTTTAATCTTTCTTTGTCCTCAAATATCTCAAACTTAGATGATTTCTTGCATCATCTCCCTTCTTCTGTTTTTTTTTCTTTTTCTTTTTGTTCAGAGGATCATCAAATAACTTATATTTAGAAGTATTGGTTGGACATCTGTGTTGTTTTCATGACCACATCTGCAACTGGACAAATTTCTGCCTTATAATGTTGAGATTTACTTTCAAATCTCTTTGTTGGCTCCATGTTTTGAGTCTGCAAAGTCTGGAGATAACAATTCTATTATTCTGTTGTTCAGAAACTTCTTCATTACAAAAGTCTTTTCTGCAAATCACTCAAAAACATAACAGTGTGCAGCTGTCATGGCTTTTGTAAAAGCAATAAAGCAACTCAAAAAACAAAGAAAAATCTTTGAGACATTGAATATTCTCTGCTGTTGCTACTGTTGAACTTTCAATGTTCTTATTTTCAGAACAAACTTTCCTGTACACTGTTAGCCTTTGCTGTATTTTCTACAGCTAACATAAAATGCCCAGTAAAACTAACATAAAACATCTTTACAATTAGTTACTGTAATTTGCATTGCATTATGGGTAAAGGATATATTACAGTAACTTACTGTATGTTTGAAGTTGCAGTAATTACTGTTTACACATTGCAGTAGTGGTACTGTATTTATAATATCTTGCACTGTTAGCCTTTACTGTATTTTTTTACAGCTAAATACTAAAATGCCCAGTAAACTAACATAAAACATCTTTACAATTAGTTACTGCATTGCATTATGGGTATAGTACAGCATTACAGTAACTTACTGTATGTTTTGAAGTTGTAATTTACTGTTTACATTGCAGTAGTGGTACTGTACTAATAATGTCTTTGCTGGCCATGTAAGAATTCTATTTGATTTCCAACGGTCATCATAGATGTTTCATCGTGGTTCCCTGTTTCTGTATTTTTACTCCTTTAGTGGTTAACATATTTTAAGGCAGAAAGAGAGCATGTATTTTTGTTTTTTCACATCCTAGCTAACATTAATATGCAGTTTATCTGGCTACGTCATCAAGGGTGGCTTCGCCCAACGTTTTTCTGATGACGTTTGTTTTAAACTCAAGCTTTTTCCGTGCAAGTGCAGCTCTGTCGCTGTGGGCTCACACTGCTTCAGCTCTTCGCAATAGACAGGTAAAAAACACTTAGAAAACTGTTTGAAGCCAATGTATATTTTAGATGGAGCTAACGTAACTTATAGCATCATGCTGTAATGCTATAACTTAGCATGAGGTGATAGAAAAATATGATGGTGTTATTTTTGAGCTGGTTCGAATTAACGTTAGCTAAGGTGCTAATTTTACCGAAGGTTTTAGCTTGGCTTTTGCCGCTAAATCTTCCTCGACTAGCTTTGGGTTGAGATAAGCTCAGTGATGAGTGTCTGTTAGCATTGTTGTTACATCCTTTTTAAACAATATAACGTTAACTGATAATTGATCCCCCCCCCCTTTTTTTAAAAATACATCTAAATGTTCATTTTTTTAAACCATGACCGTGCAAATGTTAAGAGTGCAGATTAGCGAGGTCAACAAGGATGAATTCTAAAGTTGTTCTTTTTTTTGTTTTTGTCAGATGACTTTTTTAACTCCCAAGCTTTTTCCTCCAAGTGGCTGTGCAGTTTTGTCCTGCTGAGTGCTAACATAGTTTCAACTCTTGAAAAGACAAGACAACAGGTAAAAGACAGCTCTTCAAACATATTTGAAGCCACAAAATAATCTGGAAATGTAGAGCAGCTAACCTAATCTATAACTTTGAGCTTGCTACAGCTAGTTAGCCTGCTAAAGTATCATTACATCTCCAACATATTGTATAAGAGTCTGTAAATGAGGACAAAGGTGGAAAACATTCAAGTGGTTTCTGTTATTTTTTGAGTTGGTTCAGCCACAGTGGCAGGTGGACAAAAAAGTTAATTTCCAACCCTGGTTACATATAAGGACTGTTCACCTGTTTAAACCATGCTCTTGCAAATTTAAAGTTAAGTCAGTACTAACAGGTGCAACTATGTACAGGTGTAAATTCTGCAGCATTTGTACTTCAGAATTTAGAGAATTTTGTACTCATGTGAAGAAACATCAACACACAGCTAATTATCGGTTTGTGGAATAGAGCAATGTCCTACTTCAGAGAAAATAAAACATTTAGAAGAAAAAGAGGACTCAATCTTCATCTTGGTTGATGTAATTTTATATCGACTCTTAACTTAAAACACACATCTTAAATCAGAATTGTTCAATTAATTTGTTAAAGGTATCAATTCACCCAAATTACAAACATTTCGTTAACCCATATTGTACTTAGCCATTCAGATACTGTATTTGTGGAATGTAATGCTTTCAAAAATTCATTTAGCCTCACAAACTGTCATTCACATCCGTTGTTTCAGAGTGGTAGCAGGATGTAGGGTAAAGTCTAGTCTAGTCTCCGGGTGAGGTTCTCAAAACCTGTTGTAATCTGGGTGAACTGGCCCTTTAAATATAAATTACTACCAGTAATTCATATTTAAGAGTTTTCCTTTTATGTTTCAAAGGTATCTTCCACCAAGATGTCTGTTGAGATGGAAATGACCTTACCTACAACACCAAGGGTAATCATGCTTGGTAAGAGGAATATTTTCTATCACTATAATTTTTTGTAGCAATGTATGTAATAGTTATGGTAGTCTGTACTTTTACTCACTAGCGTTAGCCTGACAAGGGTTTGTCTATTTTAGGAAATAGCTTGATGTCTGCAACCTGGTGGATGGTCAGTATGGAGGAGAAGGTATTTTTCAAGCCTGAGCAACTACATGACTTTGCCAGTGTCCTTGCTGTCTTTTTTGGGTCATATTATGACTTCAATCTGGAGTATCAGGAGTCAGCATCCACCACGCTGGAGATGATACAACGGTTAGTACTCTACACCAAGCCATTTATGAATTAAATTTAATGACAGTTTGACTGATGATGAAGAACCATAGCTGATTGCTGTATTGTATGTCTTCATTTAAATTAATACAATTAATATATTTTATTTCTTTTAAAAGATTCTTTGTGAGGATCAATCCAGATGTTGGTACCAAATGCACAGCCAAAGTCAGTACAAGCTGCAAGACGGAAGTCTTGTCAAGAGGAAAGTAGTCAGTGTCAACTCGGATCAACACCTTCCTCAGCTGAATTTGAATAGAGGACTTCCAACTAGGTAAGCATTTTACCAAATGTTTATTATTTTATTGTCTTTTCCTCCTATCTTGCATGTTCTGACTTTACTTTAGGCTTTTAATATGATTTTAATGATTATTTATAAATGGCATGTGATTCCTACACAATAGCCCTTTAGAGTAGCCTGCATCTTTTCTGTGTCCGTGGTAAAAGTGGATGTCGCTGCATCTCTTACTAAATCACAGAAATGTGTGTGTAGTCGTTTAATTGAGGTGTTTTTTTATGCAGTTTTCAGTTTATTAGGCACTTTGCAGTAATCCATCAGCACCAACAAAATGACTGAAAAGATTGTTATGACATGTTGTATTTCATCGTCTCCTTGGGGACATTTGCAGGGTCTCAATACAGCACGCAATTTGAATTAGTGAAGACTGACTGACTGCTTTTGCCATAAATCCAAAACCTGAAGTGAAGCCAGTCCTGCTCATTCTTTATGCAGCTTCTATTATCACTTCAGTGTAATTGATTTTTTTAAACAAATTATCAACTTAATGCTGCTTTATGCCAATGATTTTATGCATTTGGACATTGTCAGTCAGCTTAATTTGTCAGCCTTCCTGTTGATTTGAAAATGTAGATAACTTCCTGACCATCTCATGACCTCCCACATTTTCTGTCTTATTCTTTACAGTTCAGCTTCCACAAGATGGATCTCACTGATTTTGTTTGACAATGGAATAAAAGTTCTTCTGATGTAGGAAATGCATCTGATATAACAATATTTATTGATATGAATGCCTATAGTACATTATCACTTGCACTGTTATTGTGATGTATTGTGTAACAGAGCACATTTAAGCTACTGTTTTCTGACAATGCAGCCTCTGCTGGTTTTTAAATGAAGTATATTCTATATATTTTTAAAAGTCAGTCTTTAATAGTTTATGGCTGGTACTTGATGCACACATGTTCATGTTGCTACATACATGTGCCATAAAAATATTGACATGACCTGTAGTGTGTTCTATGGTTTTGTTGTTTTATAGCACATTATATATTGTGACATTGTTCTTTATGACATTGTGAATATATAAATGGATTTTATTTCAACAAATCTGCTGAAAATAAATACCTGTTTTTATTCACAGTACTTGGACTAAAATTTCTTTTATGAAATTTTCGGTTTATGGTAAAATATTCTTGTATTAAAAATGTAAACTTTAATTTACAGTAAAACTGACATTATGTTGTGAAACAAGTTTACAGTAGACCAGCTTTACTATAAAATACATTTACAGTTTTATGCTATAAACTACATTTACAGTAAAGCAGTTATAACAAATCATACACTCACAGTAAAATTAACTGTGAAATATCATAACAGTAAAGGTACTGGAATGGTAATAGTAACCTACTGGCAACACTGTTGCCAGTAAGGTACAGAATGTCAAAGTAACTTCAAACACTGTTGCCAGTAAGTTACAGTAAGTAACTTACTGGCAACACTGTTGCCAGTAAGTTGCCACAAGTTACCGTAGAATGGATTACAGTTTACTGGCAACACTGTGCCAGTAAGTTGCCAGTAAGTTACCGTATGGGATAGTAACTTACTGGCAACACTGTGCCAGTAAGTCGCCAGTAAGTTACTGTAGAATGGTGATTAGTATTGGCAACACTGTTGCCAGTAAGGTACCAGAATGTAATACAGTATTTGTAACTTACTGGCAACACTGTTGCCAGTAAGTTATTGTACATTTACATAACTTACTGGCAACAGTAAAAGGTACTGTAAAAAATTACAATAAAAAGTCTCAGTGTATATGTATTCATTACCACCTGAACCAATTGAGGTAATTAAAAGTCGTGAAATACCATAAATTAAGAGTTCAGTCAGCTTTGCTGCTGCTGCATTAGCAGTGCAGCATCCTAACAGAATTTCTACAGAACTTGGATGCACAAACACAAACTTCAATATATTTAGTAAAATAAAATGGAAGTGATTAATAAATAAAAATAAACACAGTGCATCTAGTTGCCTTCAGAAGTCCAAGTACATAGAGTCAGGTAGCTGCAAAAAAATGCTTCTAAAAATTTTTAATTAAATTCATATACAGTTCTTTCCTACTTTGCCATTACTGCTTAAAGCAGTATGGTTAGTAGCACAATCAAGATACTTACTGAATACATCTGATAAGTATATAAGTATATATCTATCAAACTCAAAAGAAATTTGGCTTTGAAATTTAATGAAATGGGGCCTCTTTATCTTTAAGAAACACTGTTTTCTTACCTTCCTTCTTCCCACCTCATCACTACAGCTACAGTGCTTTGAGAAGCAGCTATAATGAGCTCAGCAGTTCCACCAGGTGTTTAATTGCTGTTGGATAATTTGAAGGAGCAGTGATCTGTAGCAGGATTAAACTGGAGCAGGAGGAGCTTGGAAAAGTAACTTACAGACAACACTGTTAGACTATTGTAATTTTACAGTACTGGCAACTGTTGCCAGTAAGTTACCATTCTACAATACCTTGCTGGCAACAGTGTTGCCAGTAAGTTACTGTATTCCCATTCTGGTAACTTTACTGGCAACAGTGTTGCCAGTAAGTTACTGTAATCATTATTCTATAGTAACTTACTGGCAACAGTGTTGCCAGTAAGTTACAGTAATTACCCTTCTACGGTACCTTCACCGACAAGAACTGTCACAGTTCATTAGTACTGTGAGTGTGATTTACAGTTATAACTGCTTTACTGTAAATGCAGTTTATAGCATAAAACTGTAAATGTATTTTATAGTAAAGCTGGTCTACTGTAAACTTGTTTCACAACATAATGTCAGTTTTACTGTAAATTAAAGTTTACATTTTTAATACAAGAATATTTTACCATAAACCGAAAAGTTTCATAAAGAAATTTTAGTCCAAGTACTGTGAATAAAAACAGGTATTTATTTTCAGCAGACTTGTTGACATAAAATCCATTTATATATTCACAATGTCATAAAGAACAATGTCACAATACAATATAATGTGCTAGAAAACAACAAAACCATAGAACACACTACAGGTCATATCAATATTTTTATGGCACATGTATTTAGCAACATGAACGTGTGCATCAAGTACCAATAAACTATTAAAGACTGACTTAAAAATATATAGAATATACTTAACTTCATTTAAAAAACCAGCAGAGGCTGCATTGTCAGAAAACAGTTAACAGAAGCTTAAATGTGCACTGTTACACAATACATCACAATAACAGTGCAAGTGTGATAATGTACTGTATGGTAGACATTCATATCAATAAATATTGTTATATCAGATGCATTTCCTACATCAGAAGAACTTTTATTCCATTTGTCAAACAAAATCAGTGAGATCCATCTTGTGGAAGCTGAACTGTAAAGAATAAGACAGACGATGTGGGAGGTCATGAGATGTTCAGGAAGTTATCAACATTTTCAAATCGACAGGAAGGGTGACAAATTAAGCTGAAGTGACAATATCCAAATGCATAAAATCATTGGCATAAAGCAGCATTAAGTTGATAATTTCTTTAAAAAAAAATCAATTACACTCAAGTGATAATAGAAGCTGCATAAAGAATGAGCAGGACTGGCTTCACTTCAGGTTTTTGGATTGTTTATGGCAAAAGCAGTCAGTCAGTCTTCACTATGTTTGTGATTTGGGTGAAGTGATACCTTTAACAAATTAATTGAACAATTCTGATTTAAGATGTGTGTTTTAAGTTAAGAGTCAATATAAAATTATATCAACCCAGATGAAGATTGAGTCTTTTTCTTCGAAATTTTTTCTTTTTCTCTGACGGAAGTAGGACATTGCTCTATTCCACAACGAAACCGATAATTAGCTGTGTGTTGATGTTTCTTCACATGAGTACAAAATTCTCTAAATTATGAAGTACAAATGCTGCAGAATTTACACCTGTACATAGTTGCACCTGTTAGTACTGACTTAACTTTAAATTTGCAAGAGCATGGTTTAAACAGGTGAACAGTCCTTATATGTAACCAGGGTTGGAAATTAACTTTTTTGTCCACCTGCCACTGTGGCTGAACCAACTCAAAAAATAACAGAAACCACTTGAATGTTTTCCACCTTTGTCCTCATTGGGGCCTGCCCATAGCAATGCATAAGGAGAGGTGCCTGCATAGGTGCCTGCCATGCATGCATTTTGACCCCAAATAATTTTTTAACTCGCCCTCACGCTCACAAATATTGCATGATTGGTATCAAACTTGGTCATGACATTGATCCCAATGCGGCCTGCTCCGTCAAATGTTTTCAAAATTATCTAGCGCTTACAGTTTTCTCCAGGTGCTTCAGAGCAAAGTCATGCGCCAGGGTAGTGATAGATCTCACTGATTCACTTCCATGTATTTCTGAAAATTTCAGACCTTGGCACACACTTTTTTATCTCATCGCTGTTAATATCTGTGAGTGAGGTAGAGATATGAATGGCGGACTATGGCGTGAGACGCACAAATAGCCTCTCATATGCTTCAAGCGGTTTTCGAATATGTATTACGGTTCCCGAGCAGGAAACTGTTTTTTACAATGCTTTTTTAGTCAAACTGGCTGGCTCAAACAGAATTGTCTCCCCTGGATGTCTCACTCACAGCTGGCAGAGAGGATTATTCACCATAAGCGGAACCCAGAGCAGGGAGAGCTGCTGAGGACTACAAATACGCATCACTGTAGTTCGAACTACTAGTTCAGTTAAAACAGAGGAGGACTGAGCTGGCCTTTAGAACAACTTGCTGCTATGGGCTGTATATAACTAATTTAACCCTGTCACTGTTACACATGGGAT
The DNA here is from genome assembly GCF_019740435.1 of Gambusia affinis. Classification (NCBI taxonomy): domain Eukaryota; kingdom Metazoa; phylum Chordata; class Actinopteri; order Cyprinodontiformes; family Poeciliidae; genus Gambusia; species Gambusia affinis. Next base: position 45,050,037 of record NC_057868.1, on the reverse strand, counting down.
GAGTCTAGCCCTTTGAAATGAAGCTTACTGAAAATTTCAAAATAAAAGCCCTTGAAAATTTTTACATCAGGTCATTGCTTTTTTGAGCGTTATATGACTGATTTAATCCAATGACTGTTACACATGGGATGACTTTGACCCTTTCAAATGAAGCTTAACAAAAATTTCAAAATAAAAGCCTTGGGAATTTTTACATCATGTAATTGCTCTTTTTGGCTTTATGTGACTGGTTTATCCAAAGCACTCTTACACATTGGATTAGTGTGGGCATTTAATATGAAGCTTACTGCAAATTTCAAAATAAAAGCCTCAAAATGCCCCTCTGGACAGTGCACGCCGAGGCAGTGCAGTGATATCATTCTGCATTATCTGTTTATCCGAGGTTAGGAACTGCCTTGCTGCAGCAAGGCAGTTCATTAACGCATTAGCCTTTTAGCTTAAATAAGCTATTTTCTATTTTCAGACTTATTAGCCATGTTTAGTATACTTAATGGAGTAAGTAAATGACAGTAAACATTCTAATGATACCCACATGCTACTGAAAGTATTTATGCATTAGCATATTTGCTCATTTTAGCTAATACACTTGCTTTATCATACTGAATGTTGCATGTCCAGCTTACTTAACATTCTTGTGATTCTCCACATGCTATTGATTACATTGCAGCTTTCTTTAGCATTGATGCTAATTCTTAGCATCACAACGCTGGGTCCAAACCGACGGGCACACTTTGGCAGGCCCCAGTTAAATTTCTTCAGGAATTTTCTAGTTGGGGCCTGCCCATAGCAATGCATAAGGAGAGCAGTGACTGACTTGCGAAGCAAGTCAGTCACTGCCTCCATGCATTGCATAGGCACCTATTGTTCTACACCCAATAGAATGCCTCTTTATTATTTATTTTCTTCCGTCTCCGTTAATGCGGCTCGTATTGCTCTTGAGCCCACCCACAAACGTGGTATCAAAACGTGCGGCTCGAACCCGGCATTGGAGCTATTACTTTTGGTGGGATTTGGAGTTACCATGGCGACGTAAAAAGCAAAAAACGACCCCAAAATCACTAACGAGCTCACCAGGTGCAACTCTCGTCGTCAAGGGGACGAGGCAACCAGTAAATCCTGAAAATACCCTATTTTGAGGATTTTCTGTGTAAATCATAACTTTATGTAGAAACGCCATTCAAACTTCATTTTGTAGATCGTCCGTGATCTCTTTTAAAGTGAAGACAACCGTCAATATGTATTATGGTTTGTCCACAACTTCTTTCTAAGCGACCCAAAGTTTTTGATTTTGGAAAAATCAGAGTGTGAAGGCAGCTCCGCTAGAGTGAGAGTCAGCGACATTTTGACCCCAAATCATTTTTAACTCGCCCTCACGCTCACAAATATTGCATGATTGGTATCAAACTTGGTCATGACATTGATACGCGTGCCTGCTCCGGTCAAATGTTTTCAAAATTATCTAAGCGCTTACAGTTTTCTCTCCAGGTGCTTCAGAGCAAAGTCATGCGCCAGGGTAGCAGACAGATCTCACTGATTCACTTCCATGTATTTCTGAAAATTACAGACCTTGGCACACACTTTTTTTATCTCATCGCTGTTAATACTGTGAGTGAGGTAGAGATATGAATGGCGGGACTATGTGAGCGACAAATAGCCCTCTCATATGCTTCAAAGCGGTTTTTGAATATGTATTACGGTTCCCGAGCAGGAAACTGTTTTTACAATGCTTTTTTAGTCAAACTGGCTGGCTCAAACAGAGAATTGTCTCCCCCTGGATGTCTCACTCACAGCTGGCAGAGGATTATTTACCATGGCAACGGAACCCAGAGCAGGGAGAGCTGCTGAGGACTACAAATACGCATCACTGTAGTTCGAACTACTAGTTCAGTTAAAACAGAGGAGGACTGAGCTGGCCTTTAGAAAAACTTGCTGCTATGGGCTGTATATAACTAATTTAACCCTGTCACTGTTACACATGGGATGAGTTTGGCCCTTTGAAATGAAGCTTACTGAAAATTTCAAAATAAAAGCCCTTGAAAATTTTTACATCAGGTCATTGCTTTTTTGAGCGTTATATGACTGATTTAATCCAATGACTGTTACACATGGGATGACTTTGACCCTTTCAAATGAAGCTTAACAAAAATTTCAAAATAAAAGCCTTGGGAATTTTTACATCATGTAATTGCTCTTTTTGGCTTTATGTGACTGGTTTATCCAAAGCACTCTTACACATTGGATTAGTGTGGGCATTTAATATGAAGCTTACTGCAAATTTCAAAATAAAAGCCTCAAAATGCCCCTCTGGACAGTGCACCGCCGGAGGCGGTGCAGTGATATCATTCTGCATTATCTGTTTATCCGAGGTTAGGGAACTGCCTTGCGCAGCAAGGCAGTTGATTAGCATTAGCCTTTTAGCTTAAATAAGCTATTTTCTATTTTTCAGACTTATTAGCCATGTTTAGTATACTTAATGGAGTAAGTAAATGACAGTAAACATTCTAATGATACCCCACATGCTACTGAAAGTATTTATGCTTACATTAGCATATTTGCTCATTTTAGCTAATACACTTACTTTATCATACTGAATGTTGCATGTCCAGCTTACTTAACATTCTTGTGATTCTATTGATTACATTGCAGCTTTCTTTAGCATTGATGCAAATTCTTAGCATCAGAACGCTGGGTCCAAACCGACGGGCACACTTTGGCAGGCCCCAGTTAAATTTCTTCAGGAATTTTCTAGTTCTTAACTTATTCTTCCGTCACCGTGAATGCGGCTCGTATTGCGCTCTTGAGCCCACCCAAAAATGTGTTATCAAACCGTGCGGCTCGATCCCGTGTGGTGTGATATTACTTTTGGTGGTTTTTGGAGTTACCTTGGCGACTTAAAAAGAAAAAAACGACCCCAAAATCACTAACGAGCTCACCAGGTGCAACTCTCGTCGTCAAGGGGATGAGGCAACCAGTAAATCCTGAAAATACCCTATTTTTGAGGATTTTCTGTGTAAATCATAACTTTATGTAGAAACGCCATTCAAACTTCATTTTGTAGATCGTCAAGTGATCTCTTTTAAAGTGAAGACAGCACGTCAATATGTATTATGGTTTGTCCACAACTTCTTTCTAAGCGACCTAAAGTTTTTAGATTTTGGAAAAATCAGAGTGTGAAAAGGCCGCTCCGCTAGAGTGAGAGTCAGAGTGAAATTTCGACCCCAAATCATTTTTAACTCGCCCTCACGCTCACAAATATTGCATGATTGGTATCAAACTTGGTCATGACATTGATCGCGTGCCTGCTCGGTCAAATGTTTTAAAAATTCTCTAGCGCTTACGGTTTTCTCTCCAGGTGCTTCAGAGCAAAGTCATGCGCCAGGGTAGCAGACAGATCTCACTGATTCACTTCCATGTATTTCTGAAAAATTTACAGACCTTGGCACACACTTTTTTATCTCATCGCTGTTAATACTGTGAGTGAGGTAGAGATATGAATGGCGGGACTATGTGAGGCGACAAATAGCCCTCTCATATGCTTCAAGCGGTTTTCGAATATGTATTACGGTTCCCGAGCAGGAAACAGTTTTTTGCAATGCTTTTTTAGTCAAACTGGCTGGCTCAAACAGAGAATTGTCTCCCCCTGGATGTCTCACTCACAGCTGGCAGAGGATTATTTACCATGGCAACGGAACCCAGAGCAGGGAGAGCTGCTGAGGACTACAAATACGCATCACTGTAGTTCGAACTACTAGTTCAGTTAAAACAGAGGAGGACTGAGCTGGCCTTTAGAAAAACTTGCTGCTATGGGCTGTATATAACTAATTTAACCCTGTCACTGTTACACATGGGATGAGTCTAGCCCTTTGAAATGAAGCTTACTGAAAATTTCAAAATAAAAGCCCTTGAAAATTTTTACATCAGGTCATTGCTTTTTTGAGCGTTATATGACTGATTTAATCCAATGACTGTTACACATGGGATGACTTTGACCCTTTCAAATGAAGCTAAACAAAAATTTCAAAATAAAAGCCTTGGGAATTTTTACATCATGTAATTGCTCTTTTTGGCTTTATGTGACTGGTTTATCCAAAGCACTCTTACACATTGGATTAGTGTGGGCATTTAATATGAAGCTTACTGCAAATTTCAAAATAAAAGCCTCAAAATGCCCCTCTGGACAGTGCACACGAGGCAGTGCAGTGATATCATTCTGCATTATCTGTTTATCCGAGGTTAGGAACTGCCTTGCGCAGCAAGGCAGTTGATTACATTAGCCTTTTAGCTTAAATAAGCTATTTTCTATTTTTCAGACTTATTAGCCATGTTTAGTATACTTAATGGAGTAAGTGAATGACAGTAAACATTCTAATGATACCCCACATGCTACTGAAAGTATTTATGCTTACATTAGCATATTTGCTCATTTTAGCTAATACACTTACTTTATCATACTGAATGTTGCATGTCCAGCTTACTTAACATTCTTGTGATTCTCCACATGCTATTGATTACATTGCAGCTTTCTTTAGCATTGATGCAAATTCTTAGCATCAGAACGCTGGGTCCAAACCGACGGGCACACTTTGGCAGGCCCCAGTTAAATTTCTTCAGGAATTTTCTAGTTGGGGCCTGCCCATAGCAATGCATAAGGAGAGCAGTGGCTGACTTGCGAAGCAAGTCAGTCACTGCCTCCATGCATTGCATGGCAGGCACCTATTGTTCTACACCCAATAGAATGTCTCTTTATATCTTTATTGGGGCCTGCCCATAGCAATGCATAAGGAGAGCAGTGACTGACTTGAAGCAAGTCAGTCACTACTCCATGCATTACGCAGGCACCTATTGTTCTACACCCAATAGAATGTTTCTTTAATACGTATTATTGGGGCCTGCCCATAGCAATGCATAAGGAGAGCAGTGACTGACTTGCGAAGCAAGTCAGTCACTGCCTCCATGCATTGCATGGCAGGCACCTATTGTTCTACACCCAATAGAACGCCTCTTTATTCTTAACTTCTTCTTCCGCGGACATTAATGCGGCTCGTACCGCTGCGAGCCCACCCACAAAAGTGGTATCAAAACGTGCGGCTCGTTCCCGGGAAGGGAGCTATTACTTTTGGTGGGATTTGGAGTTACCATGGCGACGTAAAAAGCAAAAAACGACCCCAAAATCACTAAAGCTCACCAGGTGCAAGTCTACGCGTCAAGGACGAGGCAACCAGTAAATCCTGAAAATACCCTATTTTTGAGGATTTTCTGTGTAAATCATAACTTCATGTAGAAACGCCATTCAAACTTCATTTTGTAGATACGTCCGTGATCTCTTTTAAAGTGAAGACAGCACGTCAATATGTATTATGGTTTGTCCACAACTTCTTTCTAAGCGACCCAAAGTTTTTGATTTTTGGAAAAATCAGAGTGTGAAGGCCGCTCCGCTAGAGTGAGAGTCAGGCGACATTTTGACCCCAAATCATTTTAACTTCGCCCTCACGCTCACAAATATTGCATGATTGGTATCAAACTTGGTCCTGACATTGATACGCGTGCCTGCTCCGGTCAAATGTTTTCAAAAATTATCTAGCGCTTACAGTTTTCTCTCCAGGTGCTTCAGAGCAAAGTCATGCGCCAGGGTAGCAGACAGATCTCACTGATTCACTTCCATGTATTTCTGAAAAATTACAGACCTTGGCACACACTTTTTTTATCTCATCGCTGTTAAAACTGTGAGTGAGGTATAGATATTAATGGCGGGAATATTTGAGACGACAAATAGCCCACTCATATGCTTCAAACGATTTTATAATATTTATTACGGTTCCCGAGCGGAAACAGTTTTTGCAATGCTTTTTTAGTCAAACTGGCTGGCTCAAACAGAGAATTGTCTCCCCCTGGATGTCTCACTCACAGCTGGCAGAGAGGATTATTTACCATGGCAACGGAACCCAGAGCAGGGAGAGCTGCTGAGGACTACAAATACGCATCACTGTAGTTCGAACTACTAGTTCAGTTAAAACAGAGGAGGACTGAGCTGGCCTTTAGAAAAACTTGCTGCTATGGGCTGTATATAACTAATTTAACCCTGTCACTGTTACACATGGGATGAGTCTAGCCCTTTGAAATGAAGCTTACTGAAAATTTCAAAATAAAAGCCCTTGAAAATTTTTACATCAGGTCATTGTTTTTTGAGCGTTATATGACTGATTTAATCCAATGACTGTTACACATGTGATGACTTTGACCCTTTCAAATGAAGCTTAAAAATTTTTTATTAATAAAATCATTGTGAATTTTTACATCATGTAATTGCTCTTTTTGGCTTTATGTGACTGGTTTATCCAAAGCACTCTTACACATTGGATTAGTGTGGGCATTTAATATGAAGCTTACTGCAAATTTCAAAATAAAAGCCTCAAAATGCCCCTCTGGACAGTGATATCATTCTGCATTATCTGTTTATCCGAGGTTAGGGAACTGCCTTGCGCAGCAAGGCAGTTGATTAGCATTAGCCTTTTAGCTTAAATAAGCTATTTTCTATTTTTCAGACTTATTAGCCATGTTTAGTATACTTAATGGAGTAAGTAAATGACAGTAAACATTCTAATGATACCCCACATGCTACTGAAAGTATTTATGCTTATATTAGCATATTTGCTCATTTTAGCTAATACACTTACTTTATCATACTGAATGTTGCATGTCCAGCTTACTTAACATTCTTGTGATTCTCCACATGCTATTGATTACATTGCAGCTTTCTTTAGCATTGATGCAAATTCTTAGCATCAGAACGCTGGGTCCAAACCGACGGGCACACTTTGGCAGGCCCCAGTTAAATTTCTTCAGGAATTTTCTAGTTGGGGCCTGCCCATAGCAATGCATAAGGAGAGCAGTGACTGACTTGCGAAGCAAGTCAGTCACTACCTCCATGCATATGGCAACCTATTGTTCTACACCCAATAGAATGTCTCTTTATTATTATTATAGTAACTTATTCTTCCGTTACGTTAATGCTAATGCTCGTGAGCCCACCATAAAAGTGGTATCAAACCGTGCGGCTCGAACCCGGCATTGGAGATATTACTTTTGGTGGGTTTTGTTGTTACCTTGGCGACTTAAAAAGAAAAAAACGACCCCAAAATCACTAACGAGCTCACCAGGTGCAAGTCTCGTCGTCAAGGGGACGAGGCAACCAGTAAATCCTGAAAATACCCTATTTTGAGGATTTTCTGTGTCATAACCTTATGTAGAAACGCCATTCAAACTTCATTTTGTAGATCGTCCGTGATCTCTTTTAAAGTGAAGACAGCACGTCAATATGTATTATGGTTTGTCCACAACTTCTTTCTAAGCGACCCAAAGTTTTGATTTTGGAAAAATCAGAGTGTGAAGGCGCTCCGCTAAGTGAGAGTCAGGCGACATTTTGACCCCAAATAATTTTTTAACTCGCCCTCACGCTCACAAATATTGCATGATTGGTATCAAACTTGGTCATGACATTGATACGCGTGCCTGCTCCGGTCAAATGTTTTCAAAAATTATCTAGCGCTTACAGTTTTCTCTCCAGGTGCTTCAGAGCAAAGTCATGCGCCAGGGTAGCAGACAGATCTCACTGATTCACTTCCATGTATTTCTGAAAAATTTCAGACCTTGCACACACTTTTTTATCTCATCGCTGTTAATACTGTGAGTGAGGTAGAGATATGAATGGCGGGACTATGTGAGGCGACAAATAGCCCTCTCATATGCTTCAAAGCGGTTTCGAATATGTATTACGGTTCCCGAGCAGGAAACTGTTTTTGCAATGCTTTTTAGTCAAACTGGCTGGCTCAAACAGAGAATTGTCTCCCCCTGGATGTCTCACTCACAGCTGGCAGAGAGGATTATTCACCATAGCAACGGAACCCAGAGCAGGGAGAGCTGCTGAGGACTACAAATACGCATCACTGTAGTTCGAACTACTAGTTCAGTTAAAACAGAGGAGGACTGAGCTGGCCTTTAGAACAACTTGCTGCTATGGGCTGTATATAACTAATTTAACCCTGTCACTGTTACACATGGGATGAGTTTGGCCCTTTGAAATGAAGCTTACTGAAAATTTCAAAATAAAAGCCCTTGAAAATTTTTACATCAGGTAATTGCTTTTTTGAGCGTTATATGACTGATTTAATCCAATGACTGTTACACATGGGATGACTTTGACCCTTTCAAATGAAGCTTAACAAAAATTTCAAAATAAAAGCCTTGGGAATTTTTACATCATGTAATTGCTCTTTTTGGCTTTATGTGACTGGTTTATCCAAAGCACTCTTACACATTGGATTAGTGTGGGCATTTAATATGAAGCTTACTGCAAATTTCAAAATAAAAGCCTCAAAATGCCCCTCTGGACAGTGCACCGCCAGAGGCGGTGCAATGATATCATTCTGCATTATCTGTTTATCCGAGGTTAGGGAACTGCCTTGCGCAGCAAGGCAGTTCATTAACGATAACCTTTTAGCTTAAATAAGCTATTTTCTATTTTCCGACTTCTTAGCCATGTTTAGTATACTGAATGGAGTAAGTAAATGACAGTAAACATTCTAATGATACCCCACATGCTACTGAAAGTATTTATGCTTACATTAGCATATTTGCTCATTTTAGCTAATACACTTGCTTTATCATACTGAATGTTGCATGTCCAGCTTACTTAACATTCTTGTGATTCTCCACATGCTATTGATTACATTGCAGCTTTCTTTAGCATTGATGCTAATTCTTAGCATCACAACGCTGGGTCCAAACCGGCGGGCACACTTTGGCAGGCCCCAGTTAAATTTCTTCAGGAATTTTCTAGTTGGGCCTGCCCATATACATAGAGAGGCAGTGACTGACTTGCGAAGCAAGTCAGTCACTATCCTACATTAATGGCAGCACCTATTGTTCTACACCCAATAGAATGCCTCTTTATTATTTATTTTTCTTCCGTCTCCGTTAATCGGCTCGTGCTCTTGAGCCCACCACACAAAAGTGGTATCAAACCGTGCGGCTCTAACCCGGAATTGGTGCTATTAATTTTGGTGGGATTTGGAGTTACCTGGGCGACTTAAAAAGCAAAAAAACGACCCCAAAATCACTAACGAGCTCACCAGGTGCAACTCTGCGTCAAGGGGAGGCAACCAGTAAATCCTGAAAATACCCTATTTTTGAGGATTTTCTGTGTAAATCATAACTTTATGTAGAAACGCCATTCAAACTTCATTTTGTAGATACGTCCGTGATCTCTTTTAAAGTGAAGACAACGTCAATATGTATTATGGTTTGTCCACAACTTCTTTCTAAGCGACCCAAAGTTTTTCATTTTGGAAAAATCAGAGTGTGAAGGCGCTAGAGTGAGAGTCAGAGCGACATTTTGACCCCAAATCATTTTTAACTTTCGCCCTCACGCTCACAAATATTGCATGATTGGTATCAAACTTGGTCCTGACATTGATACGCGTGCCTGCTCCGGTCAAATGTTTTCAAAAATTATCTAGCGCTTACAGTTTTCTCTCCAGGTGCTTCAGAGCAAAGTCATGCGCCAGGGTAGCAGACAGATCTCACTGATTCACTTCCATGTATTTCTGATAAATTTCAGACCTTGGCACACACTTTTTTTATCTCATCGCTGTTAATACTGTGAGTGAGGTAGAGATATGAATGGCGGACTATGTGAGGCGACAAATAGCCCTCTCATATGCTTCAAGCGGTTTTCGAATATGTATTACGGTTCCCGAGCAGGGAAACTGTTTTTGCAATGCTTTTTTTAGTCAAACTGGCTGGCTCAAACAGAGAATTGTCTCCCCTGGATGTCTCACTCACAGCTGGCAGAGAGGATTATTTACCATAGCGGAACCCAGAGCAGGAGAGCTGCTGAGGACTACAAATACGCATCACTGTAGTTCGAACTACTAGTTCAGTTAAAACAGAGGAGGACTGAGCTGGCCTTTAGAAAAACTTGCTGCTATGGGCTGTATATAACTAATTTAACCCTGTCACTGTTACACATGGGATGAGTTTGGCCCTTTGAAATGAAGCTTACTGAAAATTTCAAAATAAAAGCCCTTGAAAGTTTTTACATCAGGTCATTGCTTTTTTGAGCGTTATATGACTGATTTAATCCAATGACTGTTACACATGGGATGACTTTGACCCTTTCAAATGAAGCTTAACAAAAATTTCAAAATAAAAGCCTTGGGAATTTTTACATCATGTAATTTTTTTGGCTTTATGTGACTGGTTTATCCAAAGCACTCGTTACACATTGGATTAGTGTGGGCATTTAATATGAAGCTTACTGCAAATTTCAAAATAAAAGCCTCAAAATGCCCCTCTGGACAGTGCACACCGGGAGTGCAGTGATATCATTCTGCATTATCTGTTTATCCGAGGTTAGGGAACTGCCTTGCGCAGCAAGGCAGTTGATTAACGATAACCTTTTAGCAAATAAGCTATTTTCTATTTTCAGACTTATTAGCCATGTTTAGTATACTTAATGGAGTAAGTAAATGACAGTAAACATTCTAATGATACCCCACATGCTACTGAAAGTATTTATGCTTATATTAGCATATTTGCTCATTTTAGCTAATACACTTACTTTATCATACTGAATGTTGCATGTCCAGCTTACTTAACATTCTTGTGATTCTCCACATGCTATTGATTACATTGCAGCTTTCTTTAGCATCGATGCTAATTCTTAGCATCAGAACGCTGGGTCCAAACCGACGGGCACACTTTGGCAGGCCCCAGTTAAATTTCTTCAGGAATTTTCTAGTTGGGGCCTGCCCATACATAAGGAGAGCAGTGACTGACTTGCGAAGCAAGTCAGTCACTACCTCCATACATTGCATACACCTATTGTTCTATACCCAATAGAATGTCTCTTTAAGTATTATTATTTATTATTCTTCCGTCACCGGAATGTGCCGCTGCGAGCCCACCCACAAAAGTGGTATCAAAACGTGCGGCTCGATCCCGGGAGGTGTGCTATTACTTTTGGTGGGATTTGGAGTTACCATGGCGACGTAAAAAGCAAAAAACGACCCCAAAATCACTAACGAGCTCACCAGGTGAAATCTCGTCGTCAAGGGGACGAAGCAACCTCTAAATCTTAAAAATACCCTATTTTGAGGATTTTCTGTGTCGTCATAACTTCATGTAGAAACGCCATTCAAACTTCATTTTGTAGATACGTCCGTGATCTCTTTTAAAGTGAAGACAACGTCAATATGTATTATGGTTTGTCCACAACTTCTTTCTAAGCGACCCAAAGTTTTTGATTTTGGAAAAATCAGAGTGTGAAGGCAGCTCCGCTAGAGTGAGAGTCAGTGACATTTTGACCCCAAATCATTTTTAACTCGCCCTCACGCTCACAAATATTGCATGATTGGTATCAAACTTGGTCATGACATTGATAATGCCTGCTCCGGTCAAATGTTTTCAAAATTATCTAAGCGCTTACAGTTTTCTCTCCAGGTGCTTCAGACCAAAGTCATGCGCCAGGGTAGCAGTCAGATATCACTGATTCACTTCCAAGTATTTCTGAAAAATTTCAGACATTGGCACAAACTTATTATAACACATCGCTGATAATACTGTGAGTGAGGTAGAGATATGAATGGCGGGACTATGTGAGGCGACAAATAGCCCTCTCATATGCTTCAAAGCGGTTTTTCGAATATGTATTACGGTTCCCGAGCGGAAACAGTTTTTGCAATGCTTTTTAGTCAAACTGGCTGGCTCAAACAGAGAATTGTCTCCCCCTGGATGTCTCACTCACAGCTGGCAGAGAGGATTATTTACCATGGCGTAACGGAACCCAGAGCAGGAGAGCTGCTGAGGACTACAAATCGCATCACTGTAGTTGAACTAGTAGTTCAGTTAAAACAGAGGAGGACTGAGCTGGCCTTTACAACTACTTGCTGCTATGGGCTGTATATAACTCATTTAACCCTGTCACTGTTACACATGGGATGAGTCTAGCCCTTTGAAATGAAGCTTACTGAAAATTTCAAAATAAAAGCTCTTGAAAATTTTTACATCAGGTCATTGCTTTTGTAACCCATGTTAAAATCTGACATAAATAGGAATAAATAGTTGATTAAAAGTCTGTTGACAAGAAAATAGTGTCGCTGTTCCTTTAAGAGCGTTACAGGCGTGGTGCCTGGGTGGCGCTGCATACATGAACCTGAGGGAGAGAGCAGAGGAAGAATCGGAGGAAATAGAGCGTTGATTAATTAGCAGGAAAAGTTAGTATTATACTGAAACAAAAACATAATTTACCTGGTCGGGAACTGACGGGGATTTTATGAGAACCAAGTTACATCGGTTTTGGTGAGTTTTGTGTTTATTTTTCTGCATTTTTGTCGTGTTGTACTTTTTCTTTTGGCGGAGAGCTAACGCTAAAAACGTAGCTGACTTTGAAGAAAAGCTTCGTCATAAACTGTTATCCAGTTAATGTATTGAGTTTATGAAGAAGAGTTTATTTGTATAATTTAAGGATTTAAAAGGAGTTTTATTGTGTTTGTGGCCTGTTACACAGGTCAGGTTTTTTTGTCGGTCGGAGCGAGGATTGGTCTGCTTTGTGCGGGCGTGCACATTCACAGACGGGATTCAAGATGGCGAGCCAGACCTAGACATTCTGTTCATCTTCTCCATTGCATCAGGGAGGGATTCTCCCGCGTGTGGTGATCCGCTGCGGAGGCGGTAGGAAAATCAGGAACTAGTTCGAACTGAACTGAACTGAACTGAGAACTGATTGAATTATTATCTTTTTGGACTGAATCGAACTGAAACTTTTCATTGAACTGAGCATCTGGATTTACATTTGGAGCTGAACTTGAGTTTAAAGTGTCATACTTTGATTTTCATGTTTATGTTTCTGAATGTGATTTGAGTAATTGTGGTCCACTTTGATTTAATTGTGTTGAAGGTGTTCCTACCTGTAAAGAAAGGAAAATGAGTTAACTCAAGGAAAAAAATAGTAATCTTAAAATAGTTGCAACCTAGGGAAAAGAAACTAGTCTAATTAACTCAAATTAGTCTAATTAAAATAACCTAGGCGAACTAAAGAGCAAAAAGGAAGAGTAATATACTTTTCTTTTCTCCCCATTTTTAATTTTTTTATTTACCTCATTATTAAGAATCTGCAGAGTATTTTTGGTTTTATGTATTGTATTTTATATGTGTGTTTTGCATTCAGTAAATTGCCGGCCTTTTTCACTTAAAGCAGCGGTCTCTGGTGTTATTATTTTTGCTCCCCACTCCTTAGAGCAGGGGTGTCAAACTCCAGTCCTCAAGGGTCGCAGTCCTGCAACTTTTAGATGTGCCTCTGCTGCACCACACCTGAATAGAATAATTAAGGCTCTGGAGAACTGATCTACACAAGGTGGAGGTAATTAAGCCATTTCATTACAGTGTTTTGTACCTGTGGCACATCTAAAAACTGCAGGACTGCGGCCCTCGAGGACTGGAGTTTGACACCCCTGCCTTAGAGCCTAGAACTGGTCCAGTGGCGCAGTTAGCGGTGTGATACCGGTGCTACACTTTTTTGAGCGTTATATGACTGATTTAATCCAATGACTGTTACACATGGGATGACTTTGACCCTTTCAAATGAAGCTTAACAAAAATTTCAAAATAAAAGCCTTGAGAATTTTTACATCATGTAATTGCTCTTTTTGGCTTTATGTGACTGGTTTATCCAAAGCACTCTTAGACACTGGATTAGTGTGGGCATTTAATATGAAGCTTACTGCAAATTTCAAAATAAAAGCCTCAATATGCCCCTCTGGACAGTGCAATGATATCATTCTGCATTATCTGTTTCTCTCAGGTTAGGGAACTGCCTAACCTGAGAGGCATTACCATTAGCCATTTAGCTTAAATAAGCTATTAGCTATTTTTTTGACTTATTAGCCATGTTTAGTATACTTAATGGTGTAAGTTAAGTATAGACAACATGCTAGTGAGCTGATTATCATGCTGAATCGTGCATGTCCATGTTAGTCAACATTCTTGTGATTCTCCACATGGTTCTTTGGAAGTTTTTAAGCTTAGCATTGATGCTAATTGTTAGCATCAGAACGCTGGGTCCAAACCTTTGGCAGGCCCCAGTTAAATTTCTTCAGGAATTTTCTAGTTCTGCCCATGAGAGCAGTGACTGACTTGCGAAGCAAGTCAGTCACTATATTGTTCTACACCCAATAGAATGTCTCTTTAAGTATTATTTATTATTCTTCCGTCACCCGGAATGCGGCTCACAAAAGTGGTATCAAAGCGCGGGAGGTGATTATTTTTTGGTGGGATTTGGAGTTACCATGGCGATGTAAAAAGCAAAAAACGACCCCAAAATCACTAACACCAGGTGCAACTCTCGAACCAGTAAATCCTGAAAATACCCTATTTTTGAGGATTTTCTCTGTTATCATAACTTTATGTAGAAACGCCATTCAAACTTCATTTTGTAGATCGTCCGTGATCTCTTTTAAAGTGAAGACAACCGTCAATATGAATTATGGTTTGTCCACAACTTCTTTCTAAGCGACCCAAAGTTTTGATTTTTGGAAAAATCAGAGTGTGAAGGCGCTCCGCTAGAGTGAGAGTCAGAGACATTTTGACCCCAAATCATTTTTAACTCGCCCTCACGCTCACAAATATTGCATGATTGGTATCAAACTTGGTCATGACATTGATCGTGCCTGCTCCGGTCAAATGTTTTCAAAAAATTATCTAGCGCTTACAGTTTTCTCTCCAGGTGCTTCAGAGCAAAGTCATGCGCCAGGGTAGCAGACAGATCTCACTGATTCACTTCCATGTATTTCTGAAAAATTTCAGACCTTGGCACACACTTTTTTATCTCATCGCTGTTAATACTGTGAGTGAGGTAGAGATATGAATGGCGGGACTATGTGGGGCGACAAATAGCCCTCTCATATGCTTCAAGCGGTTTTGAATATGTATTACGGTTCCCGAGCAGGAAAGACAGTTGTTTGCAATGCTTTTTTTGGTCAAACTGGCTGGCTCAAACAGATTGTCTCCCCTGGATGTCTCACTCACAGCTGGCAGAGAGGATTATTTACCATTTAAACGGAACCCAGAGCATGGAGAGCTGCTTAGGACCCTTTCAAATGAAGCTTAACAAAATTTCAAAATAAAAGTCTTGACAATTTTTCACATTATGTAATTGCTCTTTTTGGCTTTATGTGACTGGTTTATCCAAAGTACTCTTACACATTGGATTAGTGTGGGCATTTAATATGAAGCTTACTGCAAATTTCAAAATAAAAGCCTCAAAATGTCCCTCTGGACAGTGCACGCCGAGGCGGTACAATGATATCATTCTGCATTATCTGTTTATCGAGGTTGAGGAACAGCCTTGCACAGCAAGGCAGTTCATTAACATTAACCTTTTAGCTTAAATAAGCTATTTTTTATTTTTCAGACTTATTAGCCATGTTTAGTATACTTAATGGAAGTAAGTAAATGACAGTAAACATTCTAATGATACCCCACATGCTACTGAAAGTATTTATGCTCACATTAGCATATTTGCTCATTTTAGCTAATGCACTTACTTTATCATACTGAATGTTGCATGTCCAGCTTACTTAACATTCTTGTGATTCTCCACATGCGATTGATTACATTGCAGCTTTCTTTAGCATTGATGCTAATTCTTAGCATCAGAACGCTGGGTCCAAACCGGCGGGCACACTTTGGCAGGCCCCAGTTAAATTTCTTCAGGAATTTTCTAGTTATTTAACTTATTCTTCCGTCACCGTTAATGCGGCTCGTGCCGCTCTTGAGCCCACCCACAAAAGTGGTATCAAAAGCGTGCGGCTCGATCCCGGGAGGTGTGCTATTACTTTGGTGGGATTTGGAGTTACCATGGCGGCGTAAAAAGCAAAAACGACCCCAAAATCACTAACGAGCTCACCAGGTGCAAGTCTTAAATCGTCAAGGGGCAGGCAACCAGTAAATCCTGAAAATACCCTATTTTTGAGGATTTTCTGTGTAAATCATAACCTTATGTAGAAACGCCATTCAAACTTCATTTTGTAGATATCGTCCGTGATCTCTTATAAAGTGAAGACAGCACGTCAATATGTATTATCGTTTGAACACATCTTATATCTAATACACCCAAAGTTTTTGATTTTTGGAAAAATCAGAGAGTTAATGCAGCTCCGCTAGAGTGAGAGTCAGAGCGACATATTGACCCCAAATCATTTTTAACTCGCCCTCACGCTCACAAATATTGCATGATTGGTATCAAACTTGGTCATGACATTGATAGCGTGCCTGCTCCGGTCAAATGTTTTCAAAAATTATCTAAGCGCTTACAGTTTTCTCTCCAGGTGCTTCAGAGCAAAGTCATGAGACAGGGTAGCAGACAGATCTCACTGATTCTCTTCCATGTATTTCTTAAAAATTTCAGAACTTGGCACACACTTTTTTTATCTCATTGCTGTTAATACTGTGAGTGAGGTAGTGATATGAATAAGCGGGACTATGTGAGGCGACAAATAGCCCTCTCATATGCTTCAAGCGGTTTTGAATATGTATTACGGTTCCCGAGCAGAAACAGTTTTTACAATGCTTTTTTAGTCAAACTGGCTGGCTCAAACAGAGAATTGTCTCCCCTGGATGTCTCACTCACAGCTGGCAGAGAGGATTATTTACCATGGCAGCGGAACCCAGAGCAGGGAGAGCTGCTGAGGACTACAAATCGCATCACTGTAGTTCTAACTAGTAGTTCAGTTAAAACAGAGGAGGACTGAGCTGGCCTTTAGAACTTGCTGCTATGGGCTGTATATAACTCATTTAATCCTGTCACTGTTACACATGGGATGAGTCTAGCCCTTTGAAATGAAGCTTACTGAAAATTTCAAAATAAAAGCCCTTGAAAATGTTTACATCAGGTCATTGCTTTTTTGAGCGTTATATGACTGATTTAATCAATGACTGTTACACATGGGATGACTTTGACCCTTTCAAATGAAGCTTAACAAAAATTTCAAAATAAAAGCTTTGGGAATTTTTACATCATGTAATTGCTCTTTTTGGCTTTATGTGACTGGTTTATCCAAAGCACTCTTACACATTGGATTAGTGTGGGCATTTAATATGAAGCTTACTGCAAATTTCAAAATAAAAGCCTCAAAATGCCCCTCTGGACAGTGCACCGCCGCAGGCGGTGCAATGATATCATTCTGCATTATCTGTTTATCCGAGGTTGAGGAACTGCCTTGCGCAGCAGTTCATTAGCTATTAAATAAGCTATTTTCTATTTTTCAGACTTATTAGCCATGTTTAGTATACTTAATGGAGTAAGTAAATGACAGTAAACATTCTAATGATACCCCACATGCTACTGAAAGTATTTATGCTTACATTAGCATATTTGCTCATTTTAGCTAATACACTTACTTTATCATACTGAATGTTGCATGTCCAGCTTACTTAACATTCTTGTGATTCTCCACATGCTATTGATTACATTGCAGCTTTCTTTAGCATTGATGGTCATTCTTAGCATCAGAACGCTGGGTCCAAACCGACGGGCACACTTTGGCAGGCCCCAGTTAAATTTCTTCAGGAATTTTCTAGTTTATTTATTTTTCTTCCGTCAACCGGAATGCGGCTCGTACCGCTGCGAGCCCACCCACAAAAGTGGTATCAAAACGTGCGGCTCGTGCCCGGGAGGTGTGCTATTACTTTTGGTGGGATTTGGAGTTACCATGGCGGCGTAAAAAGCAAAAACGACCCCAAAATCACTAACGAGCTCACCAGGTGCAAGTCTCTAGGTCGTCAAGGGGGCGAGGCAACCAGTAAATCCTGAAAATACCCTATTTTGAGGATTTTCTGTGTCGTCATAACTTTATGTAGAAACGCCATTCAAACTTCATTTTGTAGATCGTCCGTGATCTCTTTTAAAGTGAAGACAACCGTCAATATGTATTATGGTTTGTCCACAACTTCTTTCTAAGCGACCCAAAGTTTTTGATTTTGGAAAAATCAGAGTGTGAAGGCGCTCCGCTAGAGTGAGAGTCAGAAGCGACATTTGACCCCAAATCATTTTTAACTTCGCCCTCACGCTCACAAATATTGCATGATTGGTATCAAACTTGGTCATGACATTGATCTGGCGTGCCTGCTCCGGTCAAATGTTTTCAAAAATTATCTAAGCTTACAGTTTTCTCTCCAGGTGCTTCAGAGCAAAGTCATGCGCCAGGGTAGCAGACAGATCTCACTGATTCACTTCCATGTATTTCTGATAAATTTCAGACCTTGGCTTTTACTTTTCTTTATCTCATCGCTGTTAATACTGTGAGTGAGGTAGAGATATGAATGGCGGGACTATGTGAGACGACAAATAGCCCTCTCATATGCTTCAAACGGTTTTCGAATATGTATTACGGTTCTTTAACGGGAAACAGTTGTTTGCAATGCTTTTTTAGTCAAACTGGCTGGCTCAAACAGAGAATTGTCTCCCCTGGATGTCTCACTCACAGCTGGCAGAGAGGATTATTTACTATGGCAACGGAACCCAGAGCAGGGAGAGCTGCTTAGGACTACAACACGCATCACTGTAGTTCTAACTACTAGTTCAGTTAAAACAGAGGAGGACTGAGCTGGCCTTTAGAAAACTTGCTGCTATGGGCTGTATATAACTAATTTAACCCTGTCACTGTTACACATGGGATGAGTCTAGCCTTTGAAATGAAGCTTACTGAAAATTTCAAAATAAAAGCCCTTGAAAATTTTTACATCAGGTCATTGCTTTTTGAGCGTTATATGACTGATTTAATCCAATGACTGTTACACATGGGATGACTTTGACCCTTTCAAATGAAGCTTAACAAAATTTCAAAATAAAAGCCTTTGGGAATTTTTACATCATGTAATTGCTCTTTTTGGCTTTATGTGACTGGTTTATCAAAGCACTCTTACACATTGGATTAGTGTGGGCATTTAATATGAAGCTTACTGCAAATTTCAAAATAAAAGCCTCAAAATGCCCCTCTGGACAGTGCACCGCGAGGCGGTGCAATGATATCATTCTGCATTATCTGTTTATCCGAGGTTAGGGAACTGCCTTAGCAAGGCAGTTCATTAACGATAACCTTTTAATAAGCTATTTTCTATTTTCCAGACTTATTAGCCATGTTTAGTATACTTAATGGAGTAAGTAAATGACAGTAAACATTCTAATGATACCCCACATGCTACTGAAAGTATTTATGCTTACATTAGCATATTTGCTCATTTTAGCTAATACACTTACTTTATCATACTGAATGTTGCATGTCCAGCTTACTTAACATTCTTGTGATTCTCCACATGCTATTGATTACATTGCAGCTTTCTTAAGCATCGATGATAATTCTTAGCATCAGACCGCTGGGTCCCAACCGACGGGCACACTTTGGCAGGCCCCAGTTAAATTTCTTCAGGAATTTTCTAGTTATTTATTATTCTTCCGTCACCGTTAATGCGGCTCGTACCGCTGCGAGCCAACCCACAAAAGTGGTATCAAAACGTGCGGCTCGATCCCGGGAGGGGTGCTATTACTTTTGGTGGGATTTGGAGTTACCATGGCGATTGATTACATTGCAGCTTTCTTTAGCATTGATGCTAATTCTTAGCATCAGAACGCTGGGTCCAAACCGACGGGCACACTTTGGCAGGCCCCAGTTAAATTTCTTCAGGAATTTTCTAGTTTACAGACTCTTATACACTATGTTGGAGATGTAATGGTACTTTAGCAGGCTAACTAGCTGTAGCAAGCTCAAAGTTATAGATTAGGTTAGCTGCTCCTCTACATTTCCAGACTATTTTGTGGCTTCAAATATGTTTGAAGAGCTGTCTTTTTACCTGTTGTCTTGTCTTTTGAAGAGTTGAAACTATGTTAGCACTCAGCAGGACAGAACTGCACAGCCACTTGAAGGGAAAAAGCTTGGGAGTTAAAAAAAAGTCATCTGACAAAAAGAAAAAAAAGAACAACGTTAGAATTCATCCTTGTTGACCTAGCTAATCTGCACTCTTAACATTTGCAAGGTCATGGTTTAAACAAATGAACAGTTATTAGATGTATTAAAAAAAGGAGGGGATCAATTATCAGTTAACGTTATATTGTTCGACAAAGGATGTAACAACAATGCTAACAGACACTCAGCACTGAGCTTATCTCAACCCAAAGCTGACCGTTGTATCATCTCTAAAACGGTAAGATTGTACACATTTAACTGGCAGAGGAAAACATTCCTGTTTTTCATCCAGGAATGTTGAAAAACATTCCTGGGTGTTTTTCATCCAGGAATGTTTTCATCCAGGCTAAAACCTTTTGTCAAGGTTTTAGCTTGACAAAAGTCAAGCTAAAACCTTCGGTAAAATTAGCACCTTAGCTAACGTTAATTCCGAACCAGCTCAAAAAATAACACCATCATATTTTTCTATCTTTCACCTCATGCTAAGTAATAGCATTATAGCATGATGCTATAAGTTACGTTAGCTCCATCTAAAATATACATTTCCAGATTAGGTTTTGGCTTCAAACAGATTTCTAAGAAGTGTTTTTCCTGTCTTGCGAAGAGCTGAAGCAGTGTGAGCCCACAGCACGGCGACAGAGCTGCACTTGCACTTGGACGGAAAAAGCTTCGGAGTTTAAAACAAACGTCATCAGAAAAACGTTGGAAGCGAAGCCACCCTTGATGACGTAGCTAGATAAACTGCATATTAATGTTAGCTAGGATGTGAAAAAAAAAAAAAAGTACATGCTCTCTTTCTGCCTTAAAAATATGTTGACCACTAAAGTTGTAAAAATACAGAAAGAGGGAACCACGATGAAACATCTATGATGACCGTTGGAAATCAAATAGAATTCTTACATGGCCAGCGCAAAGACATTATAAGTGCAGTACCACTACTGCAATGTGTAAACAGTAAATTACGGCAACTTCAAAACATACAGTAAGTTAATGTAATACTATGTACTACACCCATAATGCAATGCAAATTACAGTAACTAATTGTAAAGATGTTTTATGTTAGTTTTACTGGGCATTTTGTGGTATTTAGCTGTAAAAAATACAGCAAAGGCTAACAGTGCAAGACATTATAAATACAGTACCACTACTGCAATGTGTAAACAGTAAAATACTGCAACTTCAAAACATACAGTAAGTTACTGTAATACTATGTCCTTTACCCATAATGCAATGCAAATTACAGTAACTAATTGTAAAGATGTTTTATGTTAATTTTACTGGGCATTTTGCGGTATTTAGCTGTAGAAAATACAGCAAAGGCTAACAGTGCAGTGAAAAACGTGTTTCTACATTCTTAACTGTTTGGTGCAAAATACTGGTTTAAAATCAATATATTAAAGCTGCAGTATGTAACTATTATTTAAAAAATAATTTTTTTGTAAAATGATCAATATGTCAGTACAATATAAGACAAATAATCTGTGAAAAACCTGAGCTGATCTGCCTTTCCCCAGTTATTGGTTGTTTCTGACTCAGAAACAACCAATAAGAGCTAGCAGGAGAGTCTAGCTAATATTTGCTAATCTACAGCTGGCTCACAACCACATAGCCTGCCACAAATGCCAAAGCTAGTAAGCACAGCCACCAATAACGGCTGATAAATGTTTTTCCCGTCACATGAAGTTGTTTATCCATCATTGCCACATTGAGCAGCATACAGGAGGATGATTGACAGCGTTAAGAAGCGCTCCAGGCTCTGATAGGTTATTTATGACCCGTGTTCTGACTATTGGTGCCACTTCGTCAGATTTTCCTGCTGTAGCACAAATAGATAAGCTAAGTCTCTCTATAGGTCCTGCGCGTCCAAAACTGCTGCCGTCATGTTTACAGACTGAAAGGTATAGCGGGTTGTGTTAATGTTATACATATTGGATAACATTATTTGAGTGACGGGACTGAAGTGGAAGCTTAGGAGTTATGCTAAGCTTAGCACTGGAGCATTTTATATAGATGACAAAACCACAAGATCACTTCCTTCAGCTGAATAAATTTATGCACTAATCCTTTTATTAGAATATACTACCTTTTAAAAATATTTTAAATACAGAGGTGTATGTAAGAATAAAACAGTATCAGACAGGGGAAACAGGGTTTTATTGGAATTAAATTAAACACAATCATCTACAAATACAGATCACCGCAACACTCTTTTGCGTATTAATCTGTTGTATGACAGACTTTATCAAATGCAGCACAGCCACAATGTGTCCACCGTACTGTGCAGGTCACTGTGCCCCTGAAATTACTAGATATACTTAATATATACTACACAGCTTCAATCCCACCAACATGTTCTATTTTGCATAGTTTAATAAAAAAGTGTTATTAAACAAAAAAATGCTAAAATATAGGGATAAAATAGCCCACAAAACATTGTATTTAGTCCTGATTAACCCCCAAACAATAACTTGTTCATAGTTGTAATGACATTGCAAACTAAAGCCATTCATAAATATATTTACAAGTTACCTGTCATCTAAACTAAAAACATGAATCAATACAGCAGCTTAATGAGCTTAATGAAAGCCATGTATAAAATAAATTGAATAAAGCTTATCTTCAATGAAATAAAACACATTAAACAAGACTTCCACAGGTAGGATGTATTTAGAAGAAATCTACAGAGTAAGCATCGATATGCGCATTACTACAAGGATGGATTTATGAGTAGCAAAGATTAACTGAATACCGGGAGTGGAGCATTTTTACAGACTGTAATAGAAAAGAAGGAGCTTGATTCTTTCACGGATTATCTGTTTCAAATTATGCTGTTTAAACAAATATGGAAAAACATATTTTTGTAAAAGTTACATACTTCAGCTCTAACTGTGTGTTTATGTTTCTTTATGTAATATGATATTGCACATAACCATTCACACACAAACCAAACTGTTTGATGGTGATATTACATAAGTAGTAAAAAGTAATCCAAATAGTTTGGATGTATTGCTTCTTTCTTTCCTTCTTATAGAAAGTTTCTGTCATGTTTCTGTTTCAGGGTAAGGACGGAAAGCCCATGTTTGATCTGTTTTGCTCTGGCATTTTACTCATAATTTTGGTGTGTTCATCCAAAAAGCAAAGATATAAAACTTTAGATAAGTCACCAACTTGATAACACAGAATTCCTAAATGGAAAACTTTACAAAAACCTTGTATTGTAGGAGAAAGACTTTCAGTATTCAAGATTTTGCATGAACTGACTACTAAATACATAAAAGAACAATAGAAAACATTTCCTCTATGTCCCCCAGTGGGCCCCGTATCACACAAATTGACACAGAAGGTGAAAAAACAAACAAGCCTTCATTTAGACTCCATTCCTGAGTGATCATGTGCTTCTGTCTCTCTGGGTGGGAGGTTTGACATGTGCTTCCTCAGCATGTCTTATTCCTGCAGATAATAAGAAACCAACTCAGCAAACTAAAACAGAAAACATTTCAGACATAGTGAGATTTTATGAAGTCTCCCGACTGTAAATGAGCTCTGTTTCCTCGCTGTAAAGTTAGGGCTGCTGTGAAGCAGAGTTCATGTCCAACACAGAGATAACAATCTGAACTTCAGATATTGTGAAGGTGGATTTAGATGAATTTAGCCAGAGACCAGCAGGAGGCAGAACTCAGTTCATAATCTGACCATCAGCAGGTTATGAGTTTACATTTTCAGTTTTGAAATTGCTGGCATATATAAAAAAAAAAAAAATCTAAGTTTCACTGAATCTTTTCCTGCACAGAAAAATTTGACAGAAACAAGTTCTTCAGATTTACAGGTAAAAAATCATTAAATCACATTTACACTTTGATTCAAACGACATTTTATTAGTATAAATTTTTCACAAATTATTTAATAAAACATCACTTTAGCTTTTAAACTTATTTACATAAGTTTTTGTTTTTTTCAAAGCAGTTCACATTCTTAGTAGAAGTAATGAAGTGTAAATTGCTGAGCAAAACAGCTTTAACATTTAATGTTAAACCCAGGACAACTCTCGTATATACAGAGTTGACCCTTCTTAAATCTAGTGTGTTAAAGTCATAATTAAAAGAAAAAACA
Organism: Gambusia affinis; assembly: GCF_019740435.1. Classification (NCBI taxonomy): domain Eukaryota; kingdom Metazoa; phylum Chordata; class Actinopteri; order Cyprinodontiformes; family Poeciliidae; genus Gambusia; species Gambusia affinis. The sequence goes on along the minus strand of NC_057868.1, from coordinate 45,025,912 downwards.
TGTTAGGCACTTTCAAAGCAATTTTCTTATAATATGGCATATCTCAGCATTGCATACATGGTCTCTTGAGACCAGGCTGCAGGAGCTCAGAAAAAAAGGAAAATGCTGCAGATGACACACAGCAGCCTCGTTACTCTGATGGCTCTGGTCAAACTGAATGAATTTGGGTTTTGGGTAACATTCCTGTCACACACCCCTGATGGAGACTTTTTCACCTTTTTTCTTCTGTGGCCACTTCCTGACATGATTTGAAACTGTGTTCCTGTCTGTTCATGTCTGCAGGTCGACAAGACACAAAAAAAAAACCCACAGCAGTGAACATAGAGCGGCTGATCCATCTTCAGAATAAACAGCAGTACCTGCAAACAGAAGTTTAATATATACTCAAATAACGACCTCATTTATAGTTCTAGGAAAAAAACGGTTCCAAGTGCTGCCAATGAAATCATGTAGAAAAACAAAGTACACCCTACTGCTGAGACAGGGCTACAGAGGGAGAGCAGCAGCTGTCATATGTAGACAGTGGACACGTCTGGAAGCAGATCTGCAATACTTTAGAGAAATAACTGCTTCTCCAGTTGAACAGCAACAAATCTGAAGTCATCATATTTTGACCTAAAAAGGAACAATGTAGAATCACAACACAAGACCAGGCCCAAAATCTGGACCTTCAGAGTCTCATAAAGATGGTTCCAAAGCCAGCCTTCTATCATCTGAAGAACATTTCCAGGATCAGAGGACTAATGTATCAGTATCAGAGTAACTCATTCATGTTTATCTTTAGTCGTATTGATTACTGCAGGAGAACCAGAACCAAACATAGAGAAGCAGCAATCAGCTTCTATGTACCACAAATCTGGAACAAACGTCCAGAAAACTGCAAGACAGCCAAAACACTGTTTTAAATCCTGACTAAAAGCCCAACTGGTTAAAGCTGATTTTGATGGATAATAAATGGAACATAAGGAATATGTATATTTTGTGTGTATGTGCTTGGTGGTTTTGGTGACGGCATTTGACAAAATGTAATGTTTAATGTTTGTTTCATGTTTTATGATTGTTTCATAATTGGTTGCTGTATGTTTTCATACTTGTTGCTGTAATGTGCTGTATAAATAAACTTGACTTGAATAGTTTCTGCCATTCTGTGAAGAGTCATAAGACTGTTTTCTCTCATTCTGCAGCCACACTGATATCATTTAGTGTCTAACATTTAGGACTGCTGCCAACCTTCACAGCAGTGAACATTCTTGGAAATTCCTCCTGAGAATGGGCCGCATAGAAAAAACCAAATCACAGATACAGATGATACTTCTGGTTCTGCAGGATTTTTACGCCTCACAGTTACTGAATCACTAATGAACTCCTATTTATATCAAAGCATCTGACAGTAAAACATGAGTCCATCTGTCCGATAGGCGAAACTGGCCTACAGGATCATCAGCTGCATAACAATCCGACACACAGCAGCAAATTTACAACATAATGGCTGAAGAAGAGATGAATCAGGGTGTTGGGATGGCCTAGTGAAAGTCCAGCCATCAAGTTGTTATGAAATACTGCAGCTTTTAGAGATCTGTGGATAAATCAACGTCTGAAGAAATGAAGTAATGTTATGAAGATATGCTTCACATCCACAAAGATGAGGCTAATAAAATCATATGGAGAATTATTGCTGCTAAAAATTGGATCTAATAACTTCTTGAGTTCAAGTATTAGCTACTGACTAGTTAAATCATAAGATTACTTAGTTTTTCAAATTAGCAATTCAGCAGAATGTTTTTTTTTAATTGTCAGAAGGTTTAGGGGTTAATAAAAGCACAGCCACGGTTCAGGTTTTAAAGCAGCTTTGCTAATAAATAAGGCTGAGCTGAGAGGATGTCAACATGAAATACTACCTGACGTGAAAACATTGTTGTTTCAGATCACAGCTTCAGGAATTCAAAGCAAAGAAACAACCATGTCATCCAGAAAATGCCGCCAGACATAAAAGAGGGCCCAGGAATCCAGGTGGCCAAAGGTTAGTGAAATTCACCCGGCAGGGCGAACGGCGTCAGGCCGTCACGTCGGCTGGTGATGAATGAGCGAGCGTCTCACTACGAACTCAAGGCTTTCAAAGACGTTCAAGATCCTGGTGTCACCGTGTTGGACGCCTGGGACCAACACGGTCCAAGACAAATTACTCTGACCCCACCCCACTTCCCACACACATGCATACACACACACAGACACAGACATCACCAACACAATGCACCTTGGAGATTTCCTCTGACTCTCTTGACATTTTGTAGGCGTCTCATTAATTCGGCTCTGTCGACCGTTTGCAGCAATCCTTCTGAACTTCTAATTTGTGCTCAACAGAAAAATGATGACAGAGAGGAGATACAGTGTGACTGGAGCTGGAAGTAATGTTTTCAGAGTCATCCCAATAATCAACTGGATGGGAAATCAATCAGTGTAATAGATATCGGCCAAAGTAAAATCAGGTATTTGTCTGCGGTGGTTCAGTCCTACTGGATGGATGGATGGGTGGATGGATGGGTGGATGGATGGATGGATGGATGGGTGGATGGATGGGTGGATGGATGGATGGATGGATGGATGGATGGATTTGCCATTTACTTCCTTAAAACTGCTTAACTCTCACCCCTGGATAATACAAGGGAAAATAGGCACGCTGGCATTCCATTGCAAGTTAAGGTGTTTTAAAGCTGGGGTATGTAACTTTTATATTAGAAAATAAAAATAAAAAAGGTTTCTTATGTATTATTTAAAACCATCCTGTTGTAGTTTGAGACAGATGATCTGTGATAAAATTCGTTCTCCTTCTCTCTGTGTCCCATACTACAGAAATAAACTTCAGTCAGACCCATGACAGTCAGACCCATGAGGAGGGTCTCAGCACTGTCAGTTACCCTTGTGTATACTGCTGAATGCTAAGGCTAGTTAGCATAGCGACCAATGATGGTGGATAAATACTTTTCTTGTAGCAATAAGTTGTTTCTCCATCATTAGCACATTTGTTTCTCAGGCTTCTCAAGTCTTTTCAAACTGATGGACCTGAAACATTTCCTGGGACTTCACACCACACTCCCCCACACACAACAATATTCTCCAAGCAACACTTCCCCCAGAAATTTCATATTTTTCAGTTAAACCACAGAGGTGACACATGAAGCAAATATTTATCATTTCTTGTGTGAACAGAATCAGAAGTGTAGTTTTGGTTTGCGTAACATCATAAAAGAGAGATTTAAGAGTCCAGCTTCCCAAACATAAATTCTATGAACCATAAAAGAAAATATTAGAAAAGAGGAACATGGATCCAGTTACCATATATAATCAAAGTGGAGGTGAGGGTTGGTTAGTGCGTCAGGACTTGTTGTTTACAGATTTTTGTGATGAACCTGTCTGTCCCTAATGGAACTAAAACTGGCTGAGTTTTTGATCTGTATGGAGGCATCCTGGGAATTTTAATACACAACCTGCATCTGCATGAAGACCATTTATTCACCAAATACAAATGATCAGACAAAAACCATTTTTGAGCCTTTTATTCATAGAAAATCTTCTCTTTCGATGACTCATAAACATGTAACCCTTTTCTTGGTGTAAATCTGTGGAGGAAATAAATTCAAATGACTTTCCTTTGTGCTTTACTGTCTCTTTTTAGTGACAATGACTGACAACCAAAATAATAGCTTAAAGGGGCAGGATTATGCAAAATTAACTTTTTTGAGCTTTACATCATGTTATAATGATATTCCATAATCAGAAACAAACCTGGAATGTTGCTTTGATTCTTTCATGCATGTTTGAGAAGTCCTTCAATATCCATGGCAACCATTCAGCTGTGCAAATGCCTGGTTGGACATAGCCCCTCCTTCAAGGACAAAACTCCTCCTATGAGCTGTAATTTCCAAGCTAATGAGTTTCCTTCAGATTAGCCAGCAGCAATTAGAAAACACCTGATAGAACTGCTGATCTCATTATAGGAGCTGCTGCTCAGAGTAACACTGTATTTTCTGAACTGAATCATTTCTGCTTAGTCTGTGCATTTTCCATGCCATTGTGTGTTTTTCCATGTGGGGTTGGGGTGGGTAACTGTTTGCTGTTGTGGGCTTGTTTTATTGTTCTGTACAGCACTTTGAGCTGCTTTTAGTATGAAGGGTGCTTAAACTGATAGATTGATTGATAAAATCGTTGTCAATAGAGGGTCAATAGAGGAGCCATATTGGAATGACTTCCTGAAGGCGGAGCTTCAGAAAGAATAAGAGTTTTTAAAGCGACAGAGGCCAAATTTCAGGGTGTTAAATCAGGAAATAAAATTTATTTTAAAACAATTGATATATAGAGCATCTATGTAACAACTAAAGGTAACATAGTTACCTGATTGTACTATGAAATGGCACTATGTGCTTGGAAAGCACATGATACTGCCCCTTTAAAGCTAAATATGATGTAAAGCAACTTTTGTTAATGTTTTTTTTGACTTTGTTCCTTTTTAAATAAATTAATAAACTGAAACAATAGAAATGTTCAACTATTGTTTTTACACAAGAGCAGATCACTTTCTTTAATCATAATTAAGCTTCTATATTTATGTTATTGTATAGTCAAATATGCAGAAATAAAGAATCAAAGAATCAGTGTTTGCGTGGGTTGTTACTTGGGACTAAATTACTCAGAGTTCAAATTTAATCATCACTGTTGTTCTTCCACTGAGGTAGCTGAACCTGCCTCTTAGGGAAAAACAATAGTAGCACACTTAATGGCTGGTTCTTACTTCCCACTTGTACATTTGGTGTGTCCCAGGTGTTTACATACTCACTGCGATGCAGATGGAAGTCAGGAAGAGCAGTATTAAATTTCTGGCAGATTCATTCTTCCTCCCTCTGGGCCACAATAAAACCTGAACACGTGAAAACTCGGGCTGTCAGTTTTCTCGTTTAAATGACTCCTTTGTTTTCACTTATGACGAGTCTCATTGTGCAGAGAGTGTGAAATCAAACGATTTACCACATAATGTTGCATTCATAGGAGCATTCTGTTGTGTAGATTAATTAAAAGCTAATTAAACACCACAGAGTAAATGTCTGTGGCTGCATTAGCTAAAATCTCGGGTGGAATTTACTCAGCCTTACATGGACACGGTTTAATCGCAGGAAAACCAATTAAAGTCTCGTAGTGTTTTCAGGCCACCATTTTTACAGCAGGTTCACTTCTGTAATCTTTAGCTTACCTTGAGCTTACGTTAAACTGCTGTTTTTAAATGTTATGAATGCTTTTGATAGCTTTTTAACATAATATTTATGCTTGTATGTAGTTTAAAAGTATTTTACTATCATAAGTAAAAGCGAGGATTTTTTTTAAAGATGACTTCATTGGAACAGATGTTTTTGAAATTTTTATTTTAAAAGATTTTCTTCCTGAAAACTCTAATCTCAGAAATGCTGTATTAAACTGTAGACCTTCATTTGGCTGCGATTTTACTGTTGTTGAAGTTCAAGCTGTTCTCTCTGTATCCACAATGAAAGACAATCTGTCAACTTAGACGCTCTCTGCTCATAATGTCTCTACAGAATCAGACTGAAATTATGTTAAACTACTGTATAAGAGGGACTTTGGATTTTCTGTGCTTTCCAGTTTCTATTCAAATAACCTGAATGTCAGTCAGACTAATTTTTCATTTGTAAAAGATTAAGAAAAACTTTTTTCACAATGTCAGTTTGAAAGTTCAAACTTTAAAATTTTATTAAAAAGCATTTTTTTTTAGTACTGCTCCTCACCAGGAGTTAAATAAAATGAATGTCTCCAAATACATTTTAATTGACAAACACTGATAGAAGGACAATATGAAAACAGTGTTCACCCAGCAGTTTCTCTTACAAAGCGCTGTAATTACATATTTTGCAGCTTTACAAATATTTTTTGTTCTTGCCTTTTTAAGTTCACTGAAAACATCCAACATGTTTTAATATCAGACAACAATAACAAATGTAAACACAAAAAACAATTTTCAAGTGATTAAGGGAGAAAGAGTTTTCCTAACCAACCTACTCCTCTGTGGAAAAGTAATTATCAGCGAACTTGAGGCTTGATTCTGACCAACAAGTGGGACCATCAACTTGAGCGATGACCGACTGCTCCGATTGTTGGAGATCCTCTATAGAAAGAACACTCCCTCAGAACACAAAACTGAATCCAAACACCTTTATTATATATACATCATGGCAGTCACCAACAGCTGGTGAGATATGTTGCTAGGGCAACGAGGTAAAAACAGAATGTTTCTCCAAAACTGATGAAAAGATAAGACTGCACTGTTAGCCTTTGCTGTATTTTCTACAGCTAAATACCGCAAAATGCCCAGTAAAACTAACATAAAACATCTTTACAATTAGTTACTGTAATTTGCATTGCATTATGGGTAAAGGACATAGTATTACAGTAACTTACTGTATGTTTTGAAGTTGCAGTAATTTACTGTTTACACATTGCAGTAGTGGTACTGTATTTATAATATCTTGCACTGTTAGCCTTTACTGTATTTTTTACAGCTAAATACCACAAAATGCCCAGTAAACTAACATAAAACATCTTTACAATTAGTTACTGTAATTTGCATTGCATTATGGGTATAGTACATAGCATTACAGTAACTTACTGTATGTTTTGAAGTTGCCGTAATTTACTGTTTACACATTGCAGTAGTGGTACTGTATTTATAATATCTTGCACTGTTAGCCTTTACTGTATTTTTTACAGCTAAATACCGCAAAATGCCCAGTAAACTAACATAAAACATCTTTACAATTAGTTACTGTAATTTGCATTGCATTATGGGTATAGTACATAGCATTACAGTAACTTACTGTATGTTTTGAAGTTGCCGTAATTTACTGTTTACACATTGCAGTAGTGATACTGTACTAATAATGTCTTTGCGCTGGCCATGTAAGAATTCTATTTGATTTCCAACGGTCATCATAGATGTTTCATCGTGGTTCCCTGATTCTGTATTTTTACTCCTTTAGTGGTTAACATATTTTAAGGCAGAAAGAGAGCATGTACTTTTGTTTTTTTCACATCCTAGCTAACATTATGCAGTTTATCTAGCTACGTCATCAAGGGTGGCTTCGCTTCCAACGTTTTTCTGATGACGTTTGTTTTAAACTCCGAAGCTTTTTCCGTCCAAGTGCAAGTGCAGCTCTGTCGCCGTGCTGTGGGCTCACACTGCTTCAGCTCTTCGCAAGACAGGTAAAAAAAACACTTAGAAAACTGTTTGAAGCCAATGTATATTTTAGATGGAGCTAACGTAACTTATAGCATCATGCTATAATGCTATCACTTAGCATGAGGTGAAAGATAGAAAAATATGATGGTGTTATTTTTTGAGCTGGTTCGGAATTAACGTTAGCTAAGGTGTTAATTTTACCGAAGGTTTTAGCTTGGCTTTTGCCGCTAAATCTTCCTCGAGCGAGTAGCTTTGGGTTGAGATAAGCTCAGTGCTGAGTGTCTGTTAGCATTGTTGTTACATCATTTGTCGAACAATATAACGTTAACTGATAATTGATCCCCCCGCCCCCTTTTTTTAAAAATACATCTAATAACTGTTCATTTGTTTAAACCATGATCTTGCAAATGTTAAGAGTGCAGATTAGCTAGGTCAACAAGGATGAATTCTAACGTTGTTCTTTTTTTTCTTTTTGTCAGATGACTTTTTTTAACTCCCAAGCTTTTTCCCTCCAAGTGGCTGTGCAGTTCTGTCCTGCTGAGTGCTAACATAGCTTCAACTCTTGAAAAGACAAGACAACAGGTAAAAAGACAGCTCTTCAAACATATTTGAAGCCACAAAATAATCTGGAAATTTAGAGGAGCAGCAGTCTGTAAATGAGGACAAAGGTGGAAAACATTCAAGTGGTTTCTGTTATTTTTTGAGTTGGTACAGCCACAGTGGCAGGTGGACAAAAAAGTTAATTTCCAAGCCTGGTTCCATATAAGGACTGTTCACCTGTTTAAACCATGCTCTTGCAAATTTAAAGTTAAGTCAGTACTAACAGGTGCAACTATGTACAGGTGTAAATTCTGCAGCATTTGTACTTCAGAATTTAGAGAATTTTGTACTCATGTGAAGAAACATCAACACACAGCTAATTATCGGTTTCGTTGTGGAATAGAGCAATGTCCTACTTCCGTCAGAGAAAAAGAAAACATTTAGAAGAAAAAGAGGACTCAATCTTCATCTTGGTTGATGTAATTTTATATCGACTCTTAACTTAAAACACACATCTTAAATCAGAATTGTTCAATTAATTTGTTAAAGGGATCAATTCACCCAAATTACAAACATTTTGTTAATCCATATTGTACTTAGCCATTCAGATACTGTATTTGTGGAATGTAATGCTTTAAAAAATCTGTTTAGCCTCACAAACTGTCATTCACATCCGCTGTTTCAGAGTGGTAGCAGGATGTAGGGGTAAAGTCTAGTCTAGTCTCCGGGGTGAGGTTCTCAAAAACCTGTTGTAATCTGGGTGAACTGGCCCTTTAAATATAAATTACTACAGGTAATTCATATTTAAGAGTTTTCCTTTTATGTTTCAAAGGTATCTTCCACCAAGATGTCTGTTGAGATGGAAATTACCTTACCTACTACACCAAGGGTAATCATGCTTGGTAAGAGGAATATTTTCTATCACTATAATTTTTTGTAGCAATGTATGTAATAGTTATGGTAGTCTGTACTTTTACTCACTAGCGTTAGCCTGACAAGGGTTTGTCTATTTTAGGAAATAGCTTGATGTCTGCAACCCGGTGGATGGTCAGTATGGAAGAGAAGGTATTTTTCGAACCTGAGCAACTACATGACTTTGCCAGCGTCCTTGCTGTCTTTTTTGGGTCATATTATGACTTCAATCTGGAGTATCAGGAGTCAGCATCCACCACGCTGGAGATGATACAACGGTAAGTACTTTACACCAAACTATTTATGAATTAAATTTAATGACAGTTTGACTGATGATGAAGAACCATAGCTGATTGCTGTATTGTATGTCTTCATTTTAAAAAATACAATTAATATATTTTATTTCTGTTAAAAGATTTTTTGTGAGGATCAATCCAGATGTTGGTACCAAATGCACAGCCAAAGTCAGTACAAGCTGCAAGACGGGAAGTCTTGTCAAGAGGAAAGTAGTCAGTGTCAACTCCCGGATCAACACCTTCCTCAAATGACTCGCTGAATTTGAATGGAGGACTTCCAACTAGGTAAGCATTTTACCAAATGTTTATTATTTTATTGTCTTTTCCTCCTATCTTGCATGTTCTGACTTTACTTTAGGCTTTTTAATATGATTTTAATGATTATTTATAAATGGCATGTGATTCCTACACAATAGCCCTTTAAAGTAGCCTGCATCTTTTCTGTGTCCGTGGTAAAAAGTGGATGTCGCTGCATCTCTTACTAAATCACAGAAATGTATAAGTGTGTAGTCGTTTAAGTGAGGTGTTTTTTTTTTTTATATTATGCAGTTTTCAGTTTATTAGGCACACCTTTGTAGTAATCCGTCAGCACCAACAAAATGACTGAAAAGATTGTTATGACATGTTGTATTTCATCGTCTCCTTGGGGACATTTGCAGGGTCTCAATACAGTACGCAATCGTTTGAATTAGTGAAGACTGACTGACTGCTTTTGCCATAAACAATCCAAAAACCTGAAGTGAAGCCAGTCCTGCAGCTGTGTGAAGCTGACACCCCACCCACGTCAAAAAATTCAGCAAATAGTCTGAATGGTTAGTGCTCCGTTTGTGCAGGTTTGTGCCGTTAAAATTTTCGTTTGTGCAGCTTTCGTCTTTGAGATATTAACAGTTATAATTTTGGCCGATGACGTCACCATCCCCCCATATCGCTCCAAAACAAACCAAAGTGGGCTAGTTCGTTAGTGCTCCGTTTGTGCAGGTTTGTGCCGTTGAAATTTTCATTTGTGCAATTTTGGTTTCTGAGATATTAAAAATTATTTTTTAGGTCATCTAGAGTTCACCATCCCCCCATATCGCTCCAAAACAAACCAAAGTGGGCTAGTTCGTTAGTGCTCCGTTTGTGCAGGTTTGTGCCGTTGAAATTTTCGTTTGTGCAGCTTTCGTCTTTGAGATATTAAAAGTTATAATTTTGGCCGATGACGTCACCATCCCCCCATATGCTCCAAAACAAACCAAAGTGCGCTAGTTCGTTAGTGCTCCGTTTGTGCAGGTTTGTGCCGTTGAAATTTTCGTTTGTGCAGCTTTCGTCTTTGAGATATTAACAGTTATAATTTTGGCCGATGACGTCACCGTCACCCCATCTTGCGCCAAAACAAACCAAAGTGGGCTACTTCTTTTAATTCTTCAGATTTTCAGCTGTTGTACAATGTGTACCTTTTGTTTTGAACTTCAATAAAGACTTAGAACAAGAAAAAATGTGTCTCATTCCAAGTAATGTTTCAAGATAGCAATGTTTTCTCGCGAACGTAGCGTTCTCTCCACAATAATTGAATCCTGCTAATAAAGGACATGCAGCCTTGACTCTAACGTAATGTGTATAACCTGTTCAACTGTGCTTTGACTTCGGAGGTGGTCTGAACAATTATATTCACATTGTTGACGTACTGTCTGCTGATTATGCAGCAAACGTGTAAAAAATATACATTAGCCTATAACGGTTCAAAAAATAGAAGAAAAAAAAATTCACAGCCAATTTGCTAGTTGCTTGAGCAAAGTTTTTGCAGAGTAAAACGGAAATGTGTCATTGGTTCAGAGTTCATCCAAGTAATGTACTTAATATTTAGTAAATATATTTTCAATGCAACGACTTTCATTTCATCCAATTTCTTACATTAAATGTGTATGGGCTTCAAGGATTTTGAAAAGCTCCTGTTTTGCGAACTTTGACATAGTTCTCACACAACTGTGGCTTCACCCACTAGTGAGCCCCCTCCCCCACCACCCCCGATCTTGTTTTGGCGGCAGAGCAAGTGTAATTTCAACCTCTCGTTAATATTCTAGCGGTCTCAAATCGTTTTGAATAAGTCATTTTTGGAATTTTTTCAACCCCGATTTTGATTTTTTAACAAGGTAAGTAAATTAATGCTCAGGCTTCACATAAAATATTGACTCAATGCAATCCATCCCCATAAAAGCAAAGAGGATGTATGCAGGGCTAGCTTATATATGCATTTATTTAAATTCACAACTTGTATTAAGTCGATATTTCAAACCTTTTGAAACATAGCGAGGCATCATCTTGCAGCCTTTACATTTATATTGAATCATTAACACTTAAGCATATGCACAAAGGGCACATCTTCTGAATTCAATTAAAAATGTATTCCAAAGGAAAATTTAATTTTAACAGGTACTTACATTTTCAAGTAACAATGCATTATTGAATTATATATTTTTTTAATTAGCTTAAATGTTAGAAATTAAACTGGGAAAACCAACTTGATATTTTTAAATTCAAGACTATTTTAAGTGTGCAGACACTGCTAGAATACAATTTGTGTCGTTTTTATGCAATTGATGCCTCGCTATGTTTTGGTAGAAAAGGTATTATAAATCGTGTATACAGTTAGAGTAAGACAATATCTGGTAATTGTCTTTTTGTTTTTTTATGAAGTTGCATGTGCCTCATGGTTTGCTATTGACACACCCAAATATCTGTAGTGTGAGGCAAAAGGTTTCTATCCTAATTGAGAAGTAATGAACCATGAAAGTGACTGTTTTGAAAATGCAATTTAATTATACATTATTATAATTATTACTATATTATTATTATTATTATACTCTTTTTTCTATTTTTTGAACCGTTATAGGCTAATGTATATTTTTTACACGTTTGCTGCATAATCAGCAGACAGTACGTCAACAATGTGAATATAATTGTTCAGACCACCTCCGAAGTCAAAGCACAGTTGAACAGGTTATACACATTACGTTAGAGCAGGGGTGTCAAACTCCAGTCCTCAAGGGCCGGTGTCCTGCAACTTTTAGATGTGCCTCTGCTGCACCACACCTGTATAGAATAATTAGGTAATTAGCAAGGCTCTGGAGAACTGATCTACAAGGAGGAGGTAATTAAGCCATTTCATTCGGGTGTTTTGTACCTGTGGCACATCTAAAAACTGCAGGACAGCGGCCCTTGAGGACTGGAGTTTGACACCCCTGCGTTAGAGTCAAGGCTGCATGTCCTTTATTAGCAGGATTCAATTATTGTGGAGAGAACGCTACGTTCGCGAGAAAACATTGCTATCTTGAAACATTACTTGGAATGAGACACATTTTTTCTTGTTCTAAGTCTTTATTGAAGTTCAAAACAAAAGGTACACATTGTACAACAGCTGAAAATCTGAAGAATTAAAAGAAGTAGCCCACTTTGGTTTGTTTTGGCGCAAGATGGGGTGACGGTGACGTCATCGGCCAAAATTATAACTGTTAATATCTCAAAGACGAAAGCTGCACAAACGAAAATTTCAACGGCACAAACCTGCACAAACGGAGCACTAACGAACTAGCGCACTTTGGTTTGTTTTGGAGCATATGGGGGGATGGTGACGTCATCGGCCAAAATTATAACTTTTAATATCTCAAAGACGAAAGCTGCACAAACGAAAATTTCAACGGCACAAACCTGCACAAACGGAGCACTAACGAACTAGCCCACTTTGGTTTGTTTTGGAGCATATGGGGGGATGGTGAACTCTAGATGACCTAAAAAATAATTTTTAATATCTCAGAAACCAAAATTGCACAAATGAAAATTTCAACGGCACAAACCTGCACAAACGGAGCACTAACGAACTAGCCCACTTTGGTTTGTTTTGGAGCGATATGGGGATGGTGGCCATCGGCCAAAATTATAACTGTTAATATCTCAAAGACGAAAGCTGCACAAACGAAAATTTTAACGGCACAAACCTGCACAAACGGAGCACTAACGAACTAGCCTACTTTGGTTTGTTTTGGAGCGATATGGGGGGATGGTGACGTCATCGGCCAAAATTATAACTGTTAATATCTCAAAGACGAAAGCTGCACAAACGAAAATTTTAACGGCACAAACCTGCACAAACGGAGCACTAACGAACTAGCCCACTTTGGTTTGTTTTGGAGCGATATGGGGGGATGGTGAACTCTAGATGACCTAAAAAATAACTTTTAATATCTCAGAAACCAAAACTGCACAAACGAAAATTTTAACGGCACAAACCTGCACAAACGGAGCACTAACCATTCAGACTATTTGCTGAATTTTTTGACGTGGGTGGGGTGTCAGCTTCACACAGCTCAGTCCTGCTCATTCTTTATGCAGCTTCTATTATCACTTCAGTGTAATTGATTTTTTTTTAAAAGAAATTATCAACTTAATGCTGCTTTATGCCAATGATTTTATGCATTTGGACATTGTCAGTCAGCTTAATTTGTTAGCCTTCCTGTCGATTTGAAAATGTAGATAACTTCCTGACCATCTCATGACCTCCCACATCGTCTGTCTTATTCTTTACAGTTCAGCTTCCACAAGATGGATCCCACTGATTTTGTTTGACAAATGGAATAAAAGTTCTTCTGATGTAGGAAATGCATCTGATATAACAATATTTATTGATATGAATGCCTACCATATAGTACATTATCGCACTTGCACTGTTATTGTGATGTATTGTGTAACAGAGCACATTTAAGCTACTGTTTTCTGACAATGCAGCCTCTGCTGGTTTTTTAAATGAAGTATACTCTATATATTTTTTAAAAGTCAGTCTTTAATAGTTTATGGCTGGTACTTGATGCACACATGTTCATGTTGCTACATACATGTGCCATAAAAAATATTAACATGACCTGTAGTGTGTTCTATGGTTTTGTTGTTTTATAGCACATTATATTGTATTGTGACATTGTTCTTTATGACATTGCGAATATATAAATGGATTTTATTTCAACAAATCTGCTGAAAATAAATACCTGTTTTTATTCACAGTACTTGGACTAAAATTTCTTTTGTGAAACTTTTCGGTTTATGGTAAAATATTCTTGTATTAAAAAATGTAAACTTTAATTTACAGTAAAACTGACATTATGTTGTGAAACAAGTTTACAGTAGACCAGCTTTACTATAAAATACATTTACAGTTTTATGCTATAAACTACATTTACAGTAAAGCAGTTATAACTGCAAAGCACACGCACAGTAAAAATTAACTGTGAAATATCATGACAGTAAAGGTACTGTAGAATGGTGATTACAGTACCTTACTGGCAACACTGTTGCCAGTAAGTTACTGTAGAATGGCAACTACAGTAACTTACTGGCGACTTACTGGCAACACTGTTGCCAGTAAGTCGCCAGTAAGTTACTGTAGAATGGTGATTACAGTACCTTACTGGCAACACTGTTGCCAGTAAGTTACTGTAGAATGGCAACTACAGTAACTTACTGGCGACTTACTGGCAACACTGTTGCCAGTAAGTCGCCAGTAAGTTACTGTAGAATGGTGATTACAGTACCTTGCTGGCAACTTACTGGCAACACTGTTGCCAGTAAGGTACTGTAGAATGGTAATTACAGTACCTTGCTGGCAACTTACTGGCAACACTGTTGCCAGTAAGTTACTGTAATCACCATTCTACAGTAACTTACTGGCAACAGTGTTGCCAGTAAGTTACTGTAAAATTACAATAAAAAGTCTAACAGTGTGTAACGAGTCTGGAAGGCTGGCAGGAAGCTGACAGCAGCACCGAATCTCCAACACAGCGTCACTGCCAAACAGTTTCATAAAAAAGCAATAAAAAGTTCTTATTATGTTTATCATTATCACAATATTAACACATAATATTTTTATGAAATTTAATCCATATCGCCTGGCTCTATTGAAACATCCCAGAGTCTGATGTTCTCAGAATCTGATAGATTTGAAGAACTTTAGGAAACAGAGAATGAAGATGTAATACAGAATTAAATTAACATTAACTTTAACTTCAACAGAGTATTCATTTCTAGTTGTTGAAATACTCCCTGTTTTAAAAATGGCTGTATTTTTCAGAAAAATCTTGACTGTTGGACATTGGATCCAAAGCATGTTTACCTGGTGAGCAGATGGCCTTTGCCCCTGAATGGTGCACTAGCCAGCTCTCCTCAGCCCTGCAGCCTCATGGTCCACTTCCAACCTGAGCTACCTCTAGTGGCTGCAGCATCCACACTGCTGGGAAACGTTGTGTAAAAAACAACTCTGGTTTTCAAGTAAACATGGCAGAAAAAAATATAAGAACTGTGTGGTTAATATTTAAAACTTCAGTTGGTATCCCTTTAAGGCAGACTGTAAAGTCCTTTTATTCTAGGCAAACAGCACAGAAACAGTGGAGCGTGACTCATGTTTTCAGCTGCTGTGACTGACAGCTGATCTTGGCAACCCGGTGGGTACTGTGTTTACGTATGCATTGGATGGATCCAGGTGTGTGTGTGTGTGTGCGTGTGTGTGCGTGTGTGTGTGTGTGTGAATCATTGTAAAACTTGAGGTTGCAGAGTGAGAGCTGGACGGGTGAACCCAGAACCCGGGGCTGTTTCAGAGAGTTCTCCTCTCCAGAGTGGCTGCAGCTGAATCACTCTGATCCGATCAATACACCAGATACTTCACACACTTCAGAAACGCTGCTTTCCTCACATATGATTCAATCCCCCAGTGACTCCTGACTGGATGATTATGTCTGTTTTCACCTGCTACTGAGATTATTGCAATGCATAGTATTCAACTGAATCTCATTTTAGATTTAAAATATTTAATCTTCTTTTTTCTCCACATGATTTAAAGAAGTTTGAGCTTAATGTAAAAGATATTCACATTCCTTTAATTTTTGTCAATCACAAACTTCAATGTGTGAACTCCAGCTGGACTCATCGCATTTCATTAACAAACAAAAATGTGTTGTTTTGGATATAAACATGTAAACTTAGGGCTGGGTGATATGGCTGACGATATAAGCATATCATATCAGTAGACATTGATAATTACTGATGTGTTTTTTGTTTTAAATATCTGAAATACTCCTAAACTATGACATAATCTCTCCTGTTTTATCCATTTTTCACTCCACATTGCTATCTTTTATTTTGAAGTGGTTATGAGGCACAATTTTAAACAGTTTTAAACTGTTGCTTCTTGTTGCTTGGCAACCAAAGCCTGAGTGAGTTGGTTAATGCCACCAATATAGCAGCTAAACCTTTTCTCTGCACACATCCCCCAGAATGCCGTGCAGTTGTGGATCAGTAAAATTATTGAATATTTTATCAGACGTATTTTCTATTGATATTTGTCACGTCTATCATGATATACATGGTTATTGATTTTTTGGAAAGCTTTACTTAATCTCATATTATATGTTGCAGAAGCTGCTTCAGCACCAATGAAGATTTACTCATTTCTGAATTCTTAAAGTTAATCCACTTTCTGCTTGATTTAGCTGATCCTTTTTTGAATGTTTGGTGAAACTCATAGAGCATAGAACTCTGATCTCCTGTGTGGAACATATTTACAATTTTTAACATGCAGTTGAGAAAACTGTCATTTTCCGTCATTTTTTTGTGATCCACTCTGCTATAGGACCACGGAGCTGGTGGTGAATGTCTGCAGGTGCTGACCCAGAAAAATTCATATCACTAACTGCATTAACTCAAAAACTTTATCAATGTTCAACTAATATAAAACAAAACACAATTCTGCAATTGTGGTGTTTCCATTAAATAGGAAACTGTTAAAATCACACATGAATAACTTAGTGAAAATATACTGCACCATGTTCTGCCAACTACTTCCCATAGTCTTTTTCTTCATGTTTTGCATCCACAGCAACATCCGGTTGTTGATCATGTGACTCCTGTGATGTGAAAATGTTTCCATTGCAGTTTTGGTAAATAAACAAAGATTGATGCTGCCTAAAAACAACAAAGCAAATATAACTCACTTCATTCAAAACCTATAAAAAAAACTTTTTATTTTTTAAATCAACATTTTTCATTCATTTTTGAAAGATCAAATTGCTTTTTGTGCAGCTGAATGTTGCCATGGTGATTGAACATGAAAGAATCAAGGCAGCACTGCAAGTCTGTTTCTGATGAGGTAATACTATTATAACATGATGTAAAGTTCAGAAGAGTTTAATCTTCTTTGTTAATCTGCTCTGTACAGTTTCTGAAAAAAACAAACAAACAGTGGTTTGGATTTGGGGAGATTGAAGGTCTTGCAATAAATGTAGCCAAGTGAAATGATCCAAAATGCCAACATGCAGTGACTGGCTGCTGCCAGGAAGACACAGGAGGATGCAATTTTAAATTTTGTAGATTTGTTCTAAGAAGTATGTTTTTTTTATTTTTATTTTTTTTTTATTGAAACCTCAGAGCTTTATTTCATTCCAGCAGTAAATCCAAATGATGCAAGCTGCCAACTACTTCCCAGAGATTTTTTTTAACACATGCAGAGTATGAACATTTTTTTGAAAAAGTGTGGGATCAGTAAAGGTTTTTCTGATATCAGTTCAGGTTGAATTATTAAGGCAGCTGCTGAACAAAGTGACCCGCTGTCGGTGACATCCTCATTTTTAGAATTGTAGCACAGATGGATCTTCTCATCTGAGCGTTTGTATGTGTGTGCCGACATGTGGGTGGAAGATAAACTAACGTGTCAACCAACAGGCTGGTCGGCCTATTTGTGCACCCTGGCCTTACAGCTAGAGTGAGATTTCCTCATCTAGCCCCTCTGCTGTCCTACTTACAAATTCCTGCAAGACTCTCAGCTGAATAAACAGCAATCATCTCAGATGAAGAAAACATATCTGCACAAAAAAAGCCTCTATTTTGTTTAGTCAGTTATCGCCAGAGAAAATAAGACTTTAATTAAGTAATCAATGTGTGCACTGCACTGTGGAGTGCACTTCACTCCGTGGGCACGCAGTGCATTGAACGGATCAGACAAAAAAAAACCTACAACAGCAAGAAAACTCTCCTCCCAGAACTCCTTTGTTTCTCTTAATCATGTAGTTGGAAACGCAATTGCTCAAAAAGCCATCTTCACGACTGAGGAGTCAAGGTTTCCTGTTTCCTTTGCAACATCAAAACATGTCCTGCTCCTATACCTGAGGGAACATTAGAAAGAAAAATGCAATAAAAGTAAACATGTTCTACAGCAAAGAGATGGCCAACCTTGGTGCTAAACTCTGCTGACGTGCAAAAAGAAAGACAAATCAGTTTTTTAAAGGGGCAGTGTTTTGTGTTTTCCAGCCACACAGTGACATTTTAAAGCTCAATCATGTAACTATGTTACCTTCAGTTATTATAAAAATGCTACAAATATCAAATATGACTTAAAAAGAAATTGGATTCATTTAGTGCCTTGAAATTTGGCCTCTGTCGCTTTAAGAAGCTTCTGCTCTTAAAGTGACAGGAAACACAACATATTTCCTCTGTTAACCCTTTAAAGGAACAATATTATGTAAAATTAACTTTTATAAGCTTTTGATCGTGTTATAATGTTATTCCCTCATCAGAGTGTTGCTTTGATTCTTTTATGCACCTTTGAGAAATCCTTTAATGTCCATGGCAACCATTTAGTCGTGTAAAATGCCTGGTAGGACCTCGTGCTGCCTTTGAGAATAAAGCTCCTCATCTGAGCAGTTTTCAGCTCAGAAAAGTAGAGGCTTCTGCCTCTGCTCCACAGAGTTCTCCTCCCCAACAACTCCCACTATCAGTTCCTTGGATCCTCATATTTAGAACAAATGAAGGTAATATATTTACGCAATTATGCTATAAATGGTTCACGCCTGGAAAACACATAATACTGCCCCTTTAACAACCAGGTTGCCATGGGATATTTTTTTGTTTGTTTGTCTTGCTATGATGAGGGAATAAGATTATAATATGATGTAAAACTCAAAAAGTTGATTTTACATAATACACCCCCATTGAGACCAGCATGGTAGTAAAACTGGCAGCAGGTGAGGGTCAGGTTGGGGTTAAGGTGGAGGAGGACTGGGAGGAGATTTACTTCTGGGAATCAAAATAGAGAAGAACCTGAATAGCACAGATGTGCTATGACTCACTTTCACTTTTTTTTTTCTCTTTACCACACTGGACCTTGACAGGTAGCAAGCTGCACACATACTGTAACAGTCCTCACAGAAAACACTGCACAGCACTCATGTATGCTGTATATCTTCATTAGGGATCTCAGTTTGGTTTTTCTCACCTTCACAGCCACTGGATAGAAAAAAAGCAAAGGAGAGGCAAAAAAAGAGAAGGGAAAGAGAAGGCAAGGGATGGATCGAGAAGGTGTGTTTTTCTCTGAGAGAGAGAGAGCGACAGGGGGAGGGGGACAAAGTGAGGAGGCGGAGAGATGAGAAGTGAGGGAGGGAATGATGTAGAAAGGGAGAAGGATGAGCTACTCTTGGTTGACGGACACCAGTAGAATGAGGAGAGAATTTTCAGAGTTAGCTTCAGATAGGCTACTCCATGACTCTGGTCATTTGATCAGCTGTAAATATATATATATATATATATATATATATATATATATATATATATATATATATATATATATATATATATATAAAACAACAGCTGCAGCGATGGACAGAGGATAACTGGACACTCACACACTGACATGATTATGATTTCTCTCTGTCTCTCTGGCTGTTGAAGCTGCTCTGAGGAGAGCTGACAGAGTTTTAAGCTGTTTAAGCCTCCAGGATGGCGACCACCAGGTCTGAAATCCAGAAGAAGTTAAGAGGAAAGTTCAGGGACACAGCTGGAAACTGCTGGAGCCACAATGGAACTGAACCTGTCTGTGCTTGGTTTTCATTGCTGCAACTCCAAGAGGTAGCTATTTAATTTCCTCAGCTGTATCATTCCTGATTTCCTCTGGTAATGTAGATTACTGTCCAAAAATATTAACTGGACAGAAAAACAAACAAACAAAAGAGAGAGAAAGGAGCTTAACAATTAATCTTTGTATGGCATCACGTAACATATAATAGTATGGCTCTCTCTGTTTTGTTGTTTTATTTTGATATCACAGTACAAAATATGCCGTTATGTATTTTATTGCATCCCAGTTATCACATCCTGTTTTCTTATAATAATCACACCACCATATCATATTGCATGACATCATATCTCGTTGTATCATATTTCATTGCCACATCACAAAGTATCAAATTGTATCATATTAATGCATAGTTATGCATTTTATCACGTATATTAGATCATACTTCAGATTACATACATAATCTATCATATTGTTCTGTATGTATATAAATCACTGTATTGGATTATTATATATGTCATTACATTATATCATGTAAAATTGCTTTATTGCGTCAAATTATATACAGTCATATAACATATATGGTATCAAATCATATATCGTATTATGTCAGAGTTACATCATGCAGTATTGTATCACATATCACTTTGTATCATATCATTGTATCACACTGAACCAGATTGTATGTCAAGTAATAACAAACATTTATTTTATATTATATCATATTAAATACTGTATTGTATTGCATTGCTTTAAATAACTACAGTAGATAGCTTTATATCACACTGTACCAGAATTATATCAAATTATATTGTCATGTTTTTAGCTTACATAATGAGGAAATAGTGGACTTTTACCTGGATCCAGGTGAGCTAATCAGAGAAATGTGGAACAGCTCGGAGAAGAGACACTGATACTAATTACTATAGTACTATCTGATCAATACTGAGACAGGCAGACAGAAACTACAAGAGGAAATACACTAACACTGACAGAGGATGAACTAAAACACAGGACCTTTTAAATGAATTCAGAAGTGATCCAAATATAAAAAATAGAAAACCAAAATAAAAACACTCAATGATCATAACATACATCGCATTGTGTTAAATCATTTCACTGTGTTTTAGCATTGAATCGTATTGCATCACTTTGTTATTTTATCACTATCTCATAGTGCTTGGGATCATACTCTTATTACTAACAAAATATACTTATTTAATTTAGACCAGTGGTCTAACCTTTTTAGTATAAGCGGACGGTCAACCTTTAAATAAATATTCTGCGGACCGCTCCCTATTAAACGATTCAGTATTCATGGATTCATCTGTGTGATGATTTTTCCTCTGAATCTCACTCCCATTAATTCTTCAAAAACCCATATTTTTGTAATTTTTTTTGTAGTTCTAATCAAAATATTCAAGAGAAAATGTAACTTGGGAAACTGAAACACCTGAACATACACTGTTAGCCTTTGCTGTATTTTCTACAGCTAAATACCGCAAAATGCCCAGTAAAACTAACATAAAACATCTTTACAATTAGTTACTGTAATTTGCATTGCATTATGGGTAAAGGACATAGTATTACAGTAACTTACTGTATGTTTTGAAGTTGCAGTATTTTACTGTTTACACATTGCAGTAGTGGTACTGTATTTATAATGTCTTGCACTGTTAGCCTTTACTGTATTTTTTACAGCTAAATACCACAAAATGCCCAGTAAAACTAACATAAAACATCTTTACAATTAGTTACTGTAATTTGCATTGCATTATGGGTATAGTACATAGTATTACATTAACTTACTGTATGTTTAGAAGTTGCCGTAATTTACTGTTTACACATTGCAGTAGTGGTACTGCACTTATAATGTCTTTGCGCTGGCTATGTAAGAATTCTATTTGATTTCCAACGGTCATCATAGATGTTTCATCGTGGTTCCCTGTTTCTGTATTTTTACTCCTTTAGTGGTTAACATATTTTTAAGGCAGAAAGAGCATGTACTTTTGTTTTTCACATCTAGCTAACATTAATATGCAGTTTATCTGGCTACTCGTCATCAAGGGTGGCTTCGCTTAAGCGTTTTTCTGATGGCGTTTGTTTTAAACTCGAAGCTTTTTCCGTCCAAGTGCAAGGGCAGCTCTGTCGCCGCGTGCTGTGGGCTCACACTGCTTCAGCTCTTCATAAGACAGGTAAAAAAAACACTTCTTAGAAAACTGTTTGAAGCCAAAACCTAATCTGGATATGTACATTTTAGATGGAGCTAACGTAACTTATAGCATCATGCTGTAATGCTATAACTTAGCATGAGGTAAAAGATAGAAAAATATGATGGTGTTATTTTTTGAGCTGGTTCGGAATTAACGTTAGCTAATTTTACCGAAGGTTTTAGCTTGACTTTTGCCGCTAAATCTTCCTCGAACGACTAGCTTTGGGTTGAGATAAGCTCAGTGCTGAGTGTCTGTTAGCATTGTTGTTACATCCTTTGTCGAACAATATAACGTTAACTGATAATTGATCCCCCTTTTTAAAAAAACAAACAAACTAATAACTTTTATTTTATTAGATAATAAAATACATCTAATAACTGTTCATTTGTTTAAACCATGACCTTGCAAATGTTAAGAGTGCAGATTAGCTAGGTCAACAAGGATGAATTCTAACGTTGTTCTTTTTTTCTTTTTGCCAGATGACTTTTTTAACTCCCAAGCTTTTTCCCTCCAAGTGGCTGTGCAGTTCTGTCCTGCTGAGTGCTAACATAGTTTCAACTCTTGAAAAGACAAGACAACAGGTAAAAAGACAGCTCTTCAAACATATTTGAAGCCACAAAATAGTCTGGAAATGTAGAGGAGCAGCTAACCTAATCTATAACTTTGAGCTTGCTACAGCTAGTTAGCCTGCTAAAGTACCATTACATCTCCAACATAGTGTATAAAAGTCTGTAAATGAGGACAAAGGTGGAAAACATTCAAGTGGTTTCTGTTATTTTTTGAGTTGGTTCAGTCACAGTGGCAGGTGGACAAAAAAGTTAAATTACAAGCCAGGTTCCATATAAGGGCGGTTCACCGTGTTAAACAATGCTCATACAAAATTAAAGTTAAGTCAGTACTAACAGGTGCAACAATGGACAGGTGTAAATTCTGCAGTATTTGTACTTCATAATTTAGAAATTTTGTAGTCATGTGAAGAAACATAACACACACAGCTAATTATTGGTTTAGATTTGTGGAATAGAGCAATGTCCTACTTCCGTCAGAGAAAAAGAAAACATTTTGTAGAAAAAGAGGACTCAATCTTCATCTTGGTTGATGTAATTTTATATCAACTCTTAACTTAAAACACACATCTTAAATCAGAATTGTTCAATTAATTTGTTAAAGGTATCAATTCACCCAAATCACAAACATTTTTTCATTAACCCATATTGTACTTAGCCATTCAGATACTGTATTTGTGGAATGTAATGCTTTCAAAAATGCATTTAGCCTCACAAACTGTCATTCACATCCGTTGTTTCAGAGTGGTAGCAGGATGTAGGGGTAAAGTCTAGTCTAGTCTCCGGGGTGAGGTTCTCAAAAACCTGTTGTAATCTGGGTGAACTGGCCCTTTAAATATAAATTACTACCAGTAATTCATATTTAAGAGTTTTCCTTTTATGTTTCAAAGGTATCTTCCACCAAGATGTCTGTTGAGATGGAAATGACCTTACCTACAACACCAAGGGTAATCATGCTTGGTAAGAGGAATATTTTCTATCACTATAATTTTTTGTAGCAATGTATGTAATAGTTATGGTAGTCTGTACTTTTACTCACTAGCGTTAGCCTGACAAGGGTTTGTCTATTTTAGGAAATAGCTTGATGTCTGCAACCTGGTGGATGGTCAGTATGGAGGAGAAGGTATTTTTCGAACCTGAGCAACTACATGACTTTGCCAGCGTCCTTGCTGTCTTTTTTGGGTCATATTATGACTTCAATCTGGAGTATCAGGAGTCAGCATCCACCACGCTGGAGATGATACAACGGTAAGTACTCTACACCAAGCCATTTATGAATTAAATTTAATGACAGTTTGACTGATGATGAAGAACCATAGCTGATTGCTGTATTGTATGTCTTCATTTAAAAAAATACAATTAATATATTTTATTTCTGTTAAAAGATTCTTTGTGAGGATCAATCCAGATGTTGGTACCAAATGCAAAGCCAAAGTCAGTACAAGCCGCAAGACGGGAAGTCTTGTCAAGAGGAAAGTAGTCAGTGTCAACTCCCGGATCACCACCTTCCTCAAACGACTCGCTGAATTTGAATAGAGGACGTCCAACTAGGTAAGCATTTTACCAAATGTTTATTATTTTATTGTCTTTATTGTCCACCAACAAAATGACTAAAAAGATTGTTATGACATGTTGTATTTCATCGTCTCCTTGGGGACATTTGCAGGGTCTCAATACAGATGCATAATCGTTTGAATTAGTGAAGACTGACTGACTGCTTTTGCCATAAACAATCCAAAAACCTGAAGTGAAGCCAGTCCTGCTCATTCTTTATGCAGCTTCTATTATCACTTCAGTGCAATTGATTTTTTTTTAAACAAATTATCAACTTAATGCTGCTTTATACCAATGGTTTTATGCATTTGGACATTGTCACTTCAGCTTAATTTGTCAGCCTTCCTGTCGATTTGAAAATGTAGATAACTTCCTGACCATCTCATGACCTCCCACATCGTCTTATTCTTTACAGTTCAGCTTCCACAAGATGGATCTCACTGATTTTGTTTGACGAATGGAATAAAAGTTCTTCTGATGTAGGAAATGCATCTGATATAACAATATTTATTGATATGAATGCCTACCATACAGTACATTATCACACTTGCACTGTTTTTGTGATGTATTAACAGTGCACATTTAAGCTACTGTTAACTGCTTTCTGACAATGCAGCCTCTGCTGGTTTTTGACTGTTCACCATTTGAATGATATACGTGTTCATGTTGGTGCATACCTGATGTGGTACATAAAATTTGTAGTGCCCAATTTTTTTAGTTGTTCTTTTGTTGTACAGTGTGCAACAAATAGAAAAAGGTTATGTAAAGATTGTTACTGTTATTGGATCCAGATGCATTCAAGTGTCCATATTGAATGAAATACAGTTCATATTCAAATGAAGTTAAGTATATTCTATATATATTTTTAAAGTCAGTCTTTTAATCTTTTAGTGCTGTTACTTGATGCACACGTTCATGTTGCTACATACATGTGCCATAAAAATATTGACATGACCTGTAGTGTGTTCTATGGTTTTGTTGTTTTATAGCACATTGTATATTATATTGTGACTTTGTTCTTTATGACATTGTGAATATATAAATGGATTTTATTTCAACAAATCTGCTGAAAATAAATACCTGTTTTTATTCACAGTACTTGGACTAAAATTTCTTTTGTGAAACTTTTCGGTTTATGGTAAAATATTCTTGTATTAAAAAATTTAAACTTTAATTATGTTGTGAAACAAGTTTACAGTAGACCAGCTTTACTATAAAATACATTTACAGTAAAGCAGTTATAACTGCAAAGCACACTCACAGTAAAAATTAACTGTGAAATATCATGACAGTAAAGGTACCGTAGAATGGCAATTACAGTAACCTACTGGCAACACTGTTGCCAGTAAGGTACTGTAGAATGTCAATTACAGTAACTTACAGGTAACACTGTTGCCAGTAAGTTGCCAGTAAGTTACTGTAGAATGGCAATTACAGTAACTTACTGGCAACACTGTTGCCAGTAAGTTA